>NW_026652297.1:22763319-22873628 GCF_009828535.3 Hylobates moloch | reverse complement strand
TACTGCTTTTTCTGATGAAGACTCAGAGATAATAATACTTATTAATTGTTATTGGTAAGAATTATTAACAAATAATTTATCAATAATAATTTATTATAATTATATATATATAGCACTATACATACATAATTATTTTAGTTATAGATATATAAATTGAATGGTTACTTTGATAGATATATAAATTGAATGGTTACTTTGTGCTAAATACCTAATGGGAGATTATCTCATTTAATGCTCTTAATGCTCACAACAACCTAACAAGTTAGGAACTATTATTATCCCTATCTTACAGATGGAACTGGAGCCACAGAGGTTAAGTAACTTAATTAACTCAGTTTAGGTTACATCATTAACAAGTAAGGGAGCTAGGATTTGAACTTGGACAATTCTACTCCTGAGTCTATGCACTTAACTTCTTAGTTTATATTCCCTCTTAATGTTTCTGACTGCACCGTGATCTTTACAACTTTGAGCACAGTTGCACTGGTGTTAATCAAAAGCATAATGGTGCAAACATAAGCCTTGTAATATCAAGGCATTTGACATTTCTCAGGTATCCATAGATGTTGACATCATATCCTTTAAGGGCAAATGAATTAATTTATTTATGATTTTTAATTCGATCTAGATAGGCTTTCATGAGATTCTCTGCCTATCAACTTAGTTAACAGAATACAATACCATACATACATATATATATGTATGTATATAATACCTTATCTATTGTATTAGGTAGAGTATGCAGCTTTAAAGCAAGACAGAAAAAATTCAGTGACTTAAATAAGGTAGAAGTTTATTTCTCTCTAATTTAAATGTGTAGTGAGGCAGTCTGGGTTGGATAAGCAGTACTTTACCAAGCAATACAGGGTTGCAGTTTCCTCCAATCTGGTTGCTCTGCTAGGCTCTGCACATTGGAACCTGAGTCATTACTATATCTGTGTTCCCGGTAGCAAGAATAGAGAAAGAGAGGCAGTGTAGGGCATGAAACTCATGTATGGAAGTATAGGGAAGAAGAGAAAAATAGATTTGGAAAGGAGGAGGAGGTATACATAGGTATCCAGACACTACATAGAAATCAATTTCTGGTTTTAGCATTTTGAGGGCAGACTCTCTGAAGAATAATTTCACTTTCATTTTCTATGACTAGTATGAGATTTAAAATGACTTTACAGCCACTCCCTAATATCACCGATCAATTGGTTGAGCACCTCATACTCTTTACTTACAAGGTTAGTTTATTAGGTGAAAGAGTTTTGAAATTATGGATGAGAAGGATGATATATATATGTGCTGGGTAGCTAACACAAGGAATGGAGTGAACAAATATTGTTTTGTCTGCCAAGTATCTCTCCCTACTCTGCCAAATAGCCATGACCCTTCTTTAGGAAACAGACTATCTCCTACTCTTTGTGGTTGTTGGTGGGAGGGTGAGCAGAGGAGGTGCCCCTTGCAGGTCTCTGCTATGCATACAGTCACCTCCTGAAGAAAGATGCCCTAAATAGTTTTCTCTGCATGACACCACTCTGTATGTACCACAGGATGACCTCAGCCCTGGGGCCCCATTAACATGATCTCTTCCTGTGTCTTGTCAGCTAGGGGTAGTTGAGTTCCCTCCTGCTTTTGCTCATCTCTGGAAAATCTCCCCCATTGCATGTTTGCAGCTCTGCACATTGGAAACTGAGTCACCACTCTATCTGTGTTCCAGGTAGCAGGAATGGCTCTTCCATCACCAGTTAACTCATTCCCTGTATTAGATTTTAACTGTTGTAAATAGTTGAAGTGGTTTCTCTTCTCCTGGTTGACTTATGAAATGGTCTACTCTGTTGGGTTGTTACAGGTCCAGCCACACGTAAAGACTGACTAGTTCCCTTGTAATCCCAATTCTCAATTATTTCAGAAGAGAAGCTGATTGGTCTCAGTTTGTTTAGGTTATTGAAGAGAATTGATTGAAGGATAGTGGTTGATAGTTTTTTTTTTTTTTTTTTTTTGAGACAGAGTTTCACTCTTGTTGCCCACGCTGGTGGTGCATGCCATGCCTGTAATCCCAGCTACTTGGGAGGCTGAGGCAGGAGAATCACTTGAACCCGAGAGGCGAAGGTTGCAGTGAGCCAAGATAGCTGGGATTACAGGCATGGCATGCACCACCACGCCTGGCTAATTTTGTATTTTTAGTAGAGACAGGGTTTCTCAGGCTGGTCTTGAACTCCCGACCTCAGGTGATCCGCCCACCTCGGCCTCCCAAAGTGCTGGGATGATAGTTCTTGTTATGAGCTAGACAAATAACTCTGAAAGTATCTGCTCCAGAAACACAGAATGGTATGGCCAGGTGCGGTGGCTCACGCCTGTAATCCCAGCACTTTGGGAGGCTGAGGTGGGTGGATCACGAGGTGAAGAGATTGAGACCATCCTGGCCAACATGGTGAAACCCTTCTCTACTAAAAATACCAAAAATTAGCTGGGCGTGGTGGCAGGCACCTGTAATCCCAGCTACATGGGAGGCTGAGGCAGGAGAATTGCTGGAACAGGGGAGGTGGAGGTTGCAGTGAGCCGAGATCGCGCCATTGCACTCCAGCCTGGGCAAAAAGAGCAAAACTCTGTCTCAAAAAAAAAAAAAGAAACACAGAATGGTGTGTGGGGTATCAAAATGGCCATATTACCCCACAAAACTTTTATTGTTAGCCTCACAATATTTATCACAATATTAATCATTTTTACAGTCAAAATAACTCAAACAATCTTTCTTTTTTTTTAATTAATTTTTTTTGAGACAAGGTCTCACTGCAGCGTTGACCTGCTGGGCTCAAGCGATCCTCCCACCTCAGTCTCCCAAGTAGTTGGGACTTCAGGTGTGTGCCACCATGCCCAGCTAGTTTTTTGTGTGTGTTTTGTAGAGACAGGGTTTTGCCATGTTGCTCAGGCTGGTCTTGGACTCCTGAGCTCATGCAGCCCGCCCACCTCAGCTTCCCAAAGTGCTGGGATTACAGGCGTGAGCCACTGTGCCTGACCTTTCTTATTTTCTTAACAGTGAAATGCTTTAGCTTGTTGTTATCTCTACCTAGGGTTAGCTGCATTTTAATAGATGGCTCTAGGAGATGAAACGTTCTTCAAAACCCAAAACCCAAAAGAATGAAAAGAATTTAGATGTCTTGATATTACTAGTAACTGTGACCTGTAGCTATAGACTGAGGATGAAAAAGGAAGTCCTAGAATGGGGTTGTGTTTCAGTTCAGGTCCTCTGAGAAGCAAATACCACAATGGGACTTACAAAATGAACTGAAACACAACCCCATCTGGAACTTCCTTTTCATTTACATCAAAGCTTTTGGTGAACAAAAGCTTTATTGAGAGAACACCAATAAAGGGAAAAAAGCAGGAGCTGGACTGTGTGTGTGTGTGGGCAGAGGTGAAGACTTCAGATCACAAAGCAGGTCTGTAACCTGCGAAAGCTAAGGGGAAAGGACGGAAGAGTTGTTAGAAGAGTTTTAGACTGTGGCACAGTTCTAAAAAAGTTTTGGCCATGCCACTGGGGAATCCTTGAGCCAAAGCCGCCTGTTGGAGGAATCCTCCTTTGGCCTTCACTAATACCCCTGCCGCAACCAATCATTGAGTGGGAGTAGCCCAGGAGGTGTGGCCTCAGCATGAACTTGGTAGTGGATCCAGCGGGGCAGCTGCTGAGGCTGAAAGTCAACTATGTTCTTGTAGGAGGAGATCGAGTCGGGCATTTCCATGGATGACGCAGAGGGTAGCACGCCAGCTCCACGCACAGCCCATGCTTACCACAACCCTTTCACTTCCCACTGGACAATCCCATACTGTAGGCTGTACATCTTATTATCATGTCAGTCTATGCCACCACAGCAATTTCAGGATCTAGTGATGGCCAATTTACCTGGGTGAGTTGAACGGAGTGGAGGAGAAAAGAGCCAGGAGAAGGGATGTGGATGGTGGCCTGACCGGAGTAGTCCCAGGCTGAGTGTCCACAGGGGCAGAGGCCTGGGAGAGAGCCAATCCTTGCCAAGAGACTTTGAGAACATTTGTGTTATTTTCTGCTTCATTTTCTGCCATGCACCAAGACAGAGAATGCACATAGATGTCGAAGCAGAGAATCAACTAGCACACAAGTTGCTGCAAAACCAAGTGTCACAATTTTTACTTATTTATTTATTTATTTATTTATTTATTTATTTATTTTGAGATGGAGTCTTGCTCTGTCACTCAGGCTGGAGTGCAGTGGCCCGATCTCAGCTCACTGCAAGCTCCGCCTCCCAGGTTCACGCCATTCTCCTGCCTCAGCCACCCGAGTAGCTGGGACTACAGGTGTCAGTCACCACGTTTTTTAAATTTTTATTTTGTATTTTTAGTAGAGATGGGGTTTCACTGTGTTACCCAGGATGGCTTCCGTCACCTGACCTCGTGATCTGACCACCTCGGCCTCCCAAAGTGCTGGGATTACAGGCATGAGCCACTGCACCTGGCCACAATTTTTTATTTAATTAATTAATTATTATTTTTTTGAGACAGAGTCTCGCACTGTTGCCCAGGCTAGAGTGCAGCGGTGCGATCTCGGCTTACTGCAAGCTCTGCCTCCTGGGTTCACACCATTCTCCTGCCTCAGGCTCCCAAGTAGCTGGGACTACAGGCCCCCGCCACTATGCCCGGCTAATTTTTTGTATTTTTAGTGGAGACGGGGTTTCACTGTGTTAGCCAGGGTGGTCTCGATCTCCTGACCTCGTGATCCACCCGCCTCGGCCTCCCAAAGTGCTGGGATTACAGGCGTGAGCCACTGTGCCCAGCCCCACAATTATTTTTTTAATACTGAAGTTAGTTCAAATTTAATTTTTCTGCCTTAAACTCAAAATCTATTATAACTAACAAAACTCAAAATGAATTTTTATACAAAGTTTGTATTTTAAGGAGTTATTAATCATCAGCTTGACTACTTTTGTTTCTTTTTCCTAGATTAGATTGCAGGCCACTCTCTGCCTTTTTGGGGTGCTCTGTATTGACTGACGACCAACAGGTCCCTCAGATTGTCTCTTGGGGAGTAAGAATGTGAGAAGCCTGAGAGAAGCTGGATCCATACAGCTATTGTTGTAGCCTAAAGGATGGGGTCATTGCTGTGGCTCTTTATGATGCCACCTGGGCTTCCCAGTCTAGGAACCATCAGGATGCAGGTCATGGGAGATGACTGGGCTGTTTTCCAACATCTCCTTACTTCTTGCCTGATAATAAACCCCTAAGGTAGTCTGGACGCCTGAGTGACTTTTCTTTGCAATGTGGAAGAACTTGATTAATCCTCAGTAGTTCAGGACAGAGATGGTGAGGATCTGAGGTGAGAAATGTTTGGGGGACTGGAGAAGAAAGCTCATCACTTGGTGACTGAATATTGCAGGATAAGGAATAAAGGGACACTCCCAGGTTTTCTGCTTTGGGAACTAGGTGAACAAATGCACAACCAGCGGGGGGCGGGGCAAAGGACACAGGTCAGGTTTGAAGGGTATTTGAAAAACTCAACTCAAGTATATTGAGTTTGAAGTACCTGTGAGACCACCTGGGATACATCTCTAGCAGGCAGCTGAATACATAGGTCTGTTCTTGTTATTTAATGATACCTAATAAACTATAGCAAAACTTAGTGGCTTAATACAACTGTTTTATTTATTTTCCCACAATTCTGCTATTTGGGCACTGGGGAGAAAAGCTCATCTCTGTTCCATGTGGTGTCAGCTGCAGTAGCTTGAGTAGGGCTGGAAAATTCACTTCCAAGACTGTATCAGTCACATGCGTGGCAGCCTGGTGCTGACTGGCCAGTAGGAGCACAGCTGGGGCTGTTGGCCAGGGGCCTTAGTTTTCTTCCATTTGGTCTCTCCAGGTGGCTTGATTAGACACTTCACAGTGTGGTAGTTTCAGAGTAGTTGGATATCTCACATGGTGCTTCCCACAAAGGGCAAAAATGATAGCTGCTGTCAAAGTTAAAAACCAAACAGGTGAGGAAATAGATTTCATTCAGGCAATTACATTAGGAAGAGTACTCAAGATTTGAAGATCAGAGTGTCTCAGCAGGGTGGTTTTGCCCTATACTTTTATTATTATTTTAGAGCATGGTTTTGCTGTTGTCTAGGCTGCTCTCAAACTCCTGGGTTCAAACAATTTTCCCACCTCCATCTCCTGAGTAGGTGGGAGTACAGGTGTGCATCACTATGCCTGGCTACCTTATACTTTTACAGGGAGGCATAGACAGGTTATAGGTGAGATGATTACAGCTGGGATTATTTTTGTAATCAGAGAATTCTCAGCTATATTGTTTATCACTACCTAATTTCAAGAGGGAAAAAGTAGTTCTAATCCTAGCTAATCATTCATGAGACAAACAGGAAGTTGAAAGGTGACTGACCTTCCCCACAGGTTCGGGAAAAAAGGAAAGGTATGTGTTTGGTCTTGTCACAGGTCATCTACTAGTTTTATCAGAGAAACTGGACAATGAGTCTCATTTAAGTAATATGGAGAAGGATGGTAAACTGTTTCGCAGAACACAAAAAGGTGGTGGGATTTCTTAACTATTTCTGTTTCCCATGAGTCTCTGGTAAAGTTCAAAGTTGTCACTGCAAAGCCTTTTTTTTTTTGAGATGGAGTCTCACTCTGTCGCCCAGGCTGGAGTGCAGTGGTATGATCTCGGCTCACTGCAACCTCCACCTCCTGGGTTCACGCCATTCTCCTGCCTCAGCCTCCCGAGTAGCTGGGACTACAGGCGTGTGCCACCATGCCTGGCTAATTTTTTGTATTTTTAGTAGAGATGGGGTTTCACCGTGTTAGCCAGGATGGTCTCAATCTCCTGACCTCGTGATCCACCTGCCTTGGCCTCCCAAAGTGCTGGGATTACAGGCGTGAGCCACTGCGCCCGGCCCTGCAAAGCCTTTTAAGGCCTAGGCCTAGAAGTGACAGAGAGTAATTTTTGCCATATTTGATTGTTTAAGGCAGGTGACAGGTCCGGCCCAGACTCAAGGGGAGAGGACTATACATGGGCATGTATACTGGGAGACACAGTTAATTGTGGGCCATAAGAAAATAGTCTATCACAGGGTCTGAATCTTGGGCTGAATATTTAGAATGGGATGCCATTAGCATAATCTATGTGGTAGCTGAAACTATGAGGTGGGATCACTCCATGGGTTTGTATACAGTGGTAAATGCAGAAAAGAGTCCACCAACTTTGCAAACATACGAGAATGGAATCTTGAGGGTTGTCATTTTCCTAATTTCTCAGAAGCCCCTGTTAATCCCATTTCTCCATATACATTCATCCCAGGATTTTCTGTCATTTTGTTGCTAGCCCCATTTCTTGACTATCATCTCAGTATTCACTAGTCTAACAGTGATGATGACTGGTCTAGCCAGAACTCTCAATTAGGGAGTTTTTACATTTTATTTATTTGATAAATAAATCTGGCAGGATTAAATCTGGCCACAGGCACTAACTTAACCTGTTCAGTTTCTGCAACAGAAAGAGGGGCAACAGAAAAAGAGGGATCCCTGTGTGAAGTGGGGTGTTTGTCCACAAAGGTCTCCCACACAGGCACCTTCCTCTGAAGCTAGATAACCTTCAGAAATCTGACCTTTCTCTGACTTGGTTTCCTTTTCTGGACTAAGTATCAATTTTCGTTGGAGCTCTTTGTGAAGATAAGCTAATAAAATACCATAAATCTCTTTTACTAAGTGAAGCATTTACCACTCTAATTAGCATTACGATTTAAAGGCTTTCATATTGGGGAAACAAACACCAGCTTCCCACGTGCTTGGGTTAAAGGGGATCTTAAATCATGATTATGGAGAGACCAAGGGCAACGATAAAAGTTTTAGACATTACCTGTGTTCTGATAGTCATCAGACGTCTACAACACTTAAGACCCTGTCCAAGTTTATGAGATAAAGATAAAAACCACAGTCTAGTATTGTGGGCTTGTGAAAAAATAACTCCTAACCTTTATCTTTCTATGGGTCATACTACAAGGTAGGTCTGCACAAAGTGCTAGTGACTCCTCTAAACTAGGGAGGGGTAAGTTTCACGGAGAAAGTGACAGATGAGCTGAGTTAGAAGCCTACTCAGCTACAGAAAAATGTGGAATGGAAGGACATTTACCTGTGACAAGGAAATGTAAATTCCTTGGCAGGAGAGCCAGGATCTCAGGAGAGTCCCTGGGACCCTCTGCTCCCCTTCTCAGTCCAACCCTGGGAAGGTAGTCGGTGGATGTGAACCTCTAAGACCCAGGAGCTGGTTCCCAGCCTCCAGCCGCGCGCCGGTTGGAAGCGGGGAGAGAAGGGAGGGGTAAAAGCCCTCAGGCGCATGCGCTCAGCAGCCTGCCGGCTCAGCCAAGGAGAGCTCTGCCCGCGGCTCACTCCCCACCTACTCGCGTCTCGCGCCTCGCGGGCCCCAGAAACCCGGACCCGAGAGCGAGCGCGTTGCGCTCGCGCGCAGACTTCAGGTCCCGGGCGGGCGCCTGCGCACGAGCTTCCCAGGCGCGCGGGCTGCGAGGTTATTAGAGGTGGAGCGCGGGGAGGGCGCGCGGCGGGAGGCGGTCGCCGTTACGGCGCGAGCGTGGTCACGTGGCCGCTGGTCACCGCCGCCACCCCCTCTCGCCCTGTTCTCTTTCAGGTCGGGCCGGGCCCGGTCGCTTCCGCGAGCGCCCGGCAGACTGAGGGAGAGAGAGAGAGAAAGAGGAGGGGAGGAGGAGGAGGATTCAGGGAATAGGAGCTGGGGAGCCCTTCTGCGCCACAGGTAAAACAAAATAATGATGATAATCGTAAAAAAGCCCAAGCCCTCTGAACGCCTCCGCCTTCCTCCAGTGCAGCCCCACATGCAGTCGTTCCCGCCCCGGCCTCCCACTTAGCCTCAGGACAGCTTTCACCTTCCTTCGCGCCGCTGCTGCAGCCGCCGCCGCCGCCTTCTCACGGGAGGGCCTGAGGGTGCCGCCGCCACGGCGGACGGGTTGCCGCAGCGCCCCCCGTTTGTGCTCCTCGGAGTCGGCATAGGGGGTGGATGGCGGGAGGGGTGGACCCTTCAGCTCCCGGGCGGGCAGGGCGAGCTGGGCGGGGTGGCTGCTTGCAGTCTGCCTGCCTTCCCTGCCCCAGGAGGTCGGGGTCTAGACTGGAAAGCCAGCTGAGTAAAGGCAGGGCCTGGCGGCTGGACTAGTCCTCAACTTCCTACTTGGTAAATTTCCCTGTTCATTTGGGCCCCGGGAAACACGCTTCCTTCCCTAGCCGGAAGCGAAACGGGCCCGGAATCCTCAAACCTTAAAAAATACAGTCTTTAGAAGAGAGAAGCCTTAACTTCACTTTTGAGGAAGGGAACCGTGACCTGGATTTAGTACGATTTAAGTTTATTCACACGTAAGAAGCTGAGGTCTTTCAGGAGAAGAGAAAAAAATTCGCAGGGAAGGCAAATCCCGCTCCCCACCCCGACTTTTCCTGGAAAAACAGACACAGACCTTCAATACAAGATTCGATTCTACAAGTGACCTAGAATTTGTTCGATACTAGTTACTCGTTTTAGTTACAGGAATTATAATCTGTGTTTAAAGTTAACATCCTGTAGATTTTTTTTTTTGAATAATCACTTTCTGGAAAGAGTTCATTTGTCAACTCTGAATTGGACAAAATCCTAAGATTTTAACATGCAGGTTTCACACGTTTGGAGCAGATTGCACTGGAATTTCTAGACCCGGTAATTCTTTTGTAAACCTTTATAAGTGTTGTGCTCTTGCACAAAATACTTAAAGCAGGAAGCAATAAATACAGGTATTGTTGAAAAATAAGCCTTTGCTATCGGTGGCAAAGAAATTCATTTATATATTGGTTTTTCTCTTCGGGCTTTTCTGATTCTATGTCTTGGTACTTTTCATACCATCTCTCTGAATTCATTTGTAAACTTGAGCATTTTTAATTCTTACAGCTATTTGCAGTATCACAGAACACTCAAACCTTAATGTGGGTAGGAATCACTTGGGGCTCTTATTAAAAATGCATTTTCTGGTTCAGTAGGCCTATGGTGCATTTTGATATTGTACATTTCTAATAACATGTGCAGCTGGACAAGGGACTATCTTTGAGTAGCAAGGAAGTGGATAACTTGTGTGCAAAGAAATAAAGTGATGTATTTATCAATAAACATGTTCTTTTTAATAATTCACCCCCTGGTGTAGAGGTGGCTTGGGAGAAGGGGCAAATGGCAGGATGAACTGAGAAGGCTTTCAGAGTGAGCAGGCTGAGTCTGGATTCCAGGGGAGGGGATAGGAAGAGTGCAAATACTGTGTCTGTATGCTGTATGGTGACTGCATCACCTGGTCTGTGAATTTTCCAATAGAAGCTTGGTTTGCTGTTAGGTGAAAGACTTGCTCAGCTATGCGTCATTGGGTTTTATCAACATATAGGCGAGGAATCCTGGTCTCTGAGTGTACAGCTGAGATGAAAATTTCTTTTATTGGCGGAAGTATTGAGTGTGTGCTCTGAAATGCGGCCTCAGTTGAGTAGTGTATTCCTGAGTTTTGGAAGCAAATTTGCAAACAATTGAGAGTCGTACAGCGGGTGTTCTAACTGGATTCAGGTTTTTTCTAATGTAATTTTTTCTCATGTAAATTAAAAAGTTTAGAAATGTCACACATAACTTCATATACTTTATGGAGAAATGGTTGTACTTTTAATTTTTTTCTTTTTATTTATACTCCAACTGACTGAGCAGAGGTTGTACTTCTAAATAACTTTGTGGAAGTTTTTAGTACCATAATTTTTATAATTTTCATTCCAGTCCTTTGATATTTATGACAGTACTTCTGAAGTGCTTACTGAGTGCCGGACACTGTTGTAAGTGCTTTACGGAACTTGACTCTTTTTTTTTTTTTTTTTTTTGAAACGGAGTCTCGCTCTGTCGCCCAGGCTGAAGTGCAGTGGTGCAGTGGCGCGATCATGGCTCACTGCCACCTCTCCCTCGTGGTTTCAAACACTTCTCCTGCCTCAGCCTCCCAGGTAGCCGGGATTATAGCCGCCCGCCACCACTCCCGACTAATTTTATTTTGTATGTTTTTTTTTAGTAGAGACGGAGGAGTTTCACCATGTTGGCCAGGCTGGTATCTATGTCCTGACCTCAAGTGATGTGTCCACCTCAGCCTCCCAAGGTGCTGGGATTACAGGTGTGAGCCACTGTGCTCGGCCTACCTTTTTTTTATTTTTTTTATTGTTTTTTTATTTTTTTTTTATTTTTGAAGAGGAGTTTCGCTCTTGTCCAGGCTGGAGTGCAATGGTGCGGTCTCAGCTCACTGCAATCTCCGCCTCCCAGATTCAAGCGATTCTCCTGCCTCAGCCTCCTCAGGAGCTGGGATTACAAGCGCCCACCGCCATGCCTGGCTAATTTTTGTATTTTTTGTAGAGACAGGGTTTCACCATATTGGCCAGGCTGGTCTCGAACTGCTGACCTCAAGTGATCCGCCTCCCTCAGCCTCCCAAAGTGCTGGGATTACAGACGTGATCCACCAGGATCACGCTAGGCTGCGCCTGGCCTGCTTTCATTTTAAAAGTCAAATTTGTCATCCGCCTCAGTGCCTGTAATCTTTTCTGAGTGAGATACTGAAATTTGCAGTTTCATTTTGCTTGCACTTGTTCACTGGACCAGTAGTCACTGTTAAATGTAATAGTATCTACTTCCTCTGAAAGTTTTTTATTCCTTTATTTCCTGCCTGGGCTTGTCCTCCACCCTACATGTATGCATAGTAGATTTAGTGTTTGTTATCCTAACCTTTAGGTTTAGGGATTGACTGGGTTTCTGACTTTTTATTTGGCCAATGAGGACGATACAGAAAATGAAGCATTGGTCATTATCACATTTTAACACTGAAAAAGTAAGAAGGACAACCCCGGAATAAAAGATGATTTTTTAAGTTGAATAATTTGTGTTTCATTTAAAAATGAATATATAAATCCCTTCTCTTAACCCCCTTTTTGTCTCAGACCACTGAAAGCTTTGTCCTGTTAGCAGCAGCAGTCTGAGAAGTGGTGCTAGTCCACCTGATCCTGAGACATTTCTCTCAACATGGGTAGATCATTGGAATGGCAGTGTGTACAGTGTGTGTACCAGAACTTGAGAGATGTGAGGTCGGGGTGGTGGGATGGTCAGCAGTGGAAGAGCTGGGAAAGGGGAGGGAGGTCATTTGACGGAGAGGGCCTGTGGGCTGCTTCTAGTAGCATCAATTATTACTAGAATAATGGTGAGTTTGGGAAGGATGTCAGTGTAACAACAAATCTCAGTGTAAATGCTTTCTCAAAAACCTGTGAAGTGTTTAGGAAAATGTTGATCATTCTACAAATGTTATGTAAACATTTAAAAATAATTCCTGTGCAATGATTTAGTAGCATTAAACATTATATAAGTTGAGGGATAAAAAGAGGCTCAGAGATTATCATCAGAGGTTAAGATTGTCCCAAATTCTCTCTTGTTCTTTTGGAATATTAGGATAGAGTTGAAACCCTTGCTGCATGCCCACGTGTTGGCTTTTTTATTTCTTACCCTGATGCTGTGTTGTGGGCTGCACAGCCATACCAGCTCTGCCATGCTTACTGGGCCTCACAGCTGAATGGCCAAATCATTACTTACGGTTAACCCAGGGAAGCATTTGTTGCACATCCAAGTGATGGAAGCCTTCTAATTGGTATTTTCAGCTATTAATAATAATTTTAATGTTTTTACAAATTCTGTATGATTATGATATGTGTTATAATGCCATGCTGGTCAGCTACTTAGTCTCACAGTGCCTCATTTTCTCATCTTTAAAATGGGGCAAATAATAGTAGCTTTGAGAATTAGAGAGAGAGAGAGAGAGAGTGAGAGAGAGAGAGTGTGTGTGTGTGTGTGTGTGTGTGTGTGTTTAAAGCCCTTAATGCTATCACGTAAGTGATAGATATTCTGTGGATAATCTACAGTGTGGTAGATCATATCTGTATAATCAAGACTGACTATATTTTTGGAGATTGTACAGTTTATTTGAGATAAGGCTGTATGGGCCAAGAAAGCAGAGTTTGTACTTTTTGGATGAAAATACAAAATTGGTATAGTAATGCTCTTATCCCTTTGGAGAATTAAATGCAAATAAATATAGTTTGACAGCTCAGATCTTTCAAAACAAGGAAGTAGGCTGTAGAAAAAAACGTGTCTTTGGTGGTGGTGTGAAAGGGTTGGTTAAAATCTTTCAAGGGTAGTGTTGCGAAGCCTGGTATACAGGATCACGTTTTTTTCTGAATGTCCATTAGTTTGGATGAAAAACATCTAAAGATAATGTCATTCAGTCATTGTCCAGTGTTGCATGTGGTTTCTGTGAATATTGCATGATTTCTGTGAATATTGCATGAATATTCTCCATGAAAATATTCAGTAATTGCAGATTTACTCTTTTTCTTAACTCAGTTGCCTAGAAAAGATGTTAACTGGGGTTTTTTTTTTTGAAACAAAATAGTCTTAAAAGTTTTGAAATAGGCATTACAGATGATTACATGTTATCATAGTTTTTTTATTAAGACAAGAGTGTTTACCTTTACTTTTTTGCTAGTCATGAAGGCTACATGAAGAAGAGTGATTGACTTTTTAAAATGGATTGATGTAATTTTATGATACTTTATGGAAGACTAGTTGTGTATATATGTCTAAAGAAAATTCTGCTATGAGTTCATGTATTAGATCCAGTAATCACAGTATGTTAGGTTAGCCTGCCATTAGAAAAAAGAGCCACCTCCCCTCATTATAGAAAGTAATGCCTATTGTAGAAATTTTATAAAAACAAATGATGAAAAATAATTATCTGCACTGTTGGGAATTTCTTAAGGTTCTCTTTAGGGCTGTCTTGCCTTGAGAGATACTGCAAAATGAATGTCAGTTTTGTACCACAAGTATTAGTTTAGAAAGCTGAGTAACACATGTTGGTTAAGCAGGAGTGTTTTATCTTCTAGGGTTACTAAACTTTTTGTCCCTAAGTAAGATAAAAAGGTTGAACCAAAAGTACTTAGATTCACACTTCTAATTGGTGAGTCTTCAGAATAACTAGACCAGTGAGAAGTAAGCCCCCCACTTCTGACATAAGCGCCATGGGGAAGATACATCAGAGAAAAACAGCTCCCACCTGATGGAGTTGGAATGAGCACATATCTTAGGAACTGGCTGCAGAGGTATGCATTCTGTTTGCTGATAAGTGGGGATCAGAATCAACCCCTTTAGAGTTTCCCACAACAGGTGGGAAGTGTTTTCTTTTGTCTGTTTTTTAAATTGAGGCAGAGTCTCACTCTGTCACCCAGGCTGGAGTGCAGTGGCACGATCTCTACTCACTGCAACCTCCGCTTCCTGGGTTCAAGTGATTCTCCTGCCTCAGCCTCCCGAGTAGCTGGGACTATAGGTGCGTGCCACCAAGCCCAGCTAATTTTTTTGTATTTTTAGTAGAGACGGGGTTTCACCATGTTGGCCAGGCTGGTCTCAAACTCCTGACTCAGGTGATCCACCTGCCCCAGCTTCCTGGAGTGCTGGGATTACAGGCATGAGCCACGGCACCAGGCCTCCAGGAAGTGTTTTGACTTTATATTGAGACTTTGGAGGTGTCCCAGCAGCTACCTGGCAGAAGTTCTAGAGGAGTTCCTAACATTACATCTCTTGCCATCCTGGGATGGGAGAGTGGATTGATTGCCTTGGATCCCTGGTGGAGCTTGGGGGAACAAGGTTGGAGACGTGGAGTTGATAGGAGATGGAAAGGTGATGCCACTATTTCCATCTTTGTCTACTGCATATTCATTAAACTAGGCCCATTTTACTTCCATGAGGAACAAGAGTCTAATGGTAAGAGTGCTCATTTTTATAAATAGATGGGGTGACTTAGGAAGGTTTGGGTCAAATTGCTTCCTCACCCACCTTCATTTCTCTTAAGGTTGGGGTTAATTTAAATCTGTTTATCCTTTGGTATGTGTGTGTGCAAGTTTGTGTGTACCTATAGATCTACCTTTTTAATTTTAATTTTATTAAATTTTTGTTTTTAGAGACAAGGTCTCACTCTGTTACTCAGGCTGGAGTGCAGTGGTATGATTATGAGAGGCAGGACTAGCTGGATTTCCTAGGAAATCCAGCTAGTCCTGCTGACTAAGAATTCCTGCCGACTAAGAAGTCCTGCCGACTAAGAATTCCTAAGCCTAGCTGGGGAAGGTGACTGCCCCTGCCTTTAAACATGGGGCTTGTAACTCAGCTCATACCCAACCAATCAGGTAGTAAAGAGGGCTTACTAAA
Source organism: Hylobates moloch (assembly GCF_009828535.3). Lineage (NCBI taxonomy): Eukaryota > Metazoa > Chordata > Mammalia > Primates > Hylobatidae > Hylobates > Hylobates moloch. The sequence continues at coordinate 22,858,330 of NW_026652297.1, read as the reverse complement.
ATACAAATTACACTAAAGCAGGAGGTAAAGAGATAGTCAAATCGTATATTGCCTGAGAGCACAGGGTGAGGGACAATGATTGGGATATAAACCCAGGCATTCGAGCAGGGAGCGGCAACCCCATTTGGGTCCCCTCCCTTGTATGGGAGCTCTGTTTTCACTCTATTAAATCTTGCCACCGCACACTCTTCTGGTCCGTGTTTGTTACTGCTCGAGCTGAGCTTTCGCTCGCCATCCACCACTGCTGTTTGCCGCCGTCGCAGACCCGCTGCTGACTTCCACCCCTCTGGATCCAGCGGGGTGTCCGCTGTGCTCCTGATCCAGCGAGGTGCCCATTGCTGCTCCTGATCGGGCTAAAGACTCGCCATTGTTGTTGCGTGGCTAAATACCCGGGTTCATCCTAATTGAGCTGAACACTAGTCTCTGGGTTCCACGGTTCTCTTCCGTGACCCATGTTTTCTAATAGAGCTATAACACTCACCGTATGGCCCAAGGTTCCATTCCTTAGAATCTGTGAGGCCAAGAACCCCAGGTCAGAGAACAAAAGGCTTGCTGCCATCTTAGGAGTGGCTGCCACCATCTTGGGAGCTCTAAGAACAAAGACCCACCCGTAACAATTATACCTCATTCCAGCCTCATATACCTTTTTAAAAAAAACTGAAATGGATTCAGCTATTTTGTTGTTTGCAGTTGTTTTTCACCTAATATGATATTACTCATGTCATTAGTTTTCCATGTAACTTTTAGTGGCCCCATACTATTTCATTGTATGAATGTACCATAAGTAGTCCTCCATTCTTAGACACCTAGATGTCTTTCATTCTTCATGATAAATAGTGCTACATTGAACATTATTATAGCTAATATCCCTCTGTGCCTATGCATTATTTATTTAGGAGAAATTGTTGTGGGTGGAATTGCTGAGTCAAAAGATCTGCTCATCTTTATTTTTCATTTTTATTTTTATTTTTTTAAGACAAGGTCTTGCTCTGTTGCCCAGGCTGGAATGCAGTGGCACGGTCACATCTCACTGCATCCTTGAGCTCCTGGGCTCAAGTGGTCCTTCCACCTCGGCCTTCTGAGTAGCTGAGACCACAGGCACATGCCACCATGCCCAGCTAATTAATTTTTTTTTTTTTTTTTTTTGTGGTAGAGACCATGTCTCTCTATGTTGCCCAGGCTGGTCTCAAACGTTGGAGCTCAAGCTGTCCTCCCACATCAGCCTTTCAAAGTGTTTGGATTATATTTGTGAGCCACCATGCCTGGGTTGCCCATCTTTAACAGTTTTGTTATACATGGCCAAATAGCCCACCAAAAAGATTATGCCAGTTTACCCTTTACAACAAAGCCATTTGAGAGGCCTTTTACTTGCCATTATTGGGATTATCATTTTTGTTAAACAGCTTTATTCAGGTTTGACTTTATACTTCCCTTCTCTTGCCTTCTTACAGGTTTTGACATTTTATGTAGCTAAGTCTTGTTCTTCCTTTAGGTATCTTACGTAGGTAGGCTTTTCCTACCTTATATAGTGATTAATTTTATTTTTTCAACTGTTTTCATACTTTCATTTTCAATTTTTGGTTTTGCAGTTATTCTAGAACATGTTTAGTTGTATAATATGAGGTAGAGGGTCCAAAAAATTTTAAGCTTTTGATTAACCAATTTCCTCAATACTGTTTAATGAATGATTTCTTTTTCTGTGGATGTCAGAAACTTTGCTATTGGGTCTTCTATTCTGTCTCACAGTGTTTTATTTTTTATTTTTATAAATGGGATTTCTCTCCCCCTCCCCACTCCACATATATATGTAGGTATATAAAACATTTATAAAGGTTTATATATAGTGTATTAGAAAATACATTGTATGAATGTACCATAAGTAGTCCTCCATCTTTAGATACTTAGATTTCTTTCAATCTTTATGACAAATAGTGCTACACTAGACATTATTATAACTAATATCCCTTCGTGCCTATGCATTAATTATTTGGGAGAAATTGTTGTGAATACAATTGATGAGTCAAAAGATCTGCCCATCTTTACTTTCCATTTTTTTTTTTGAGGCAGGGTCTTGCACTGTTGCCCAGGCTGGAACCCATTTTCTTTAATGCTGTATATATTTTCTTAACCTGACTATTGCTGGTAAATAGAAGAGTTTTTAACTTCTTTTGTATATTTATTGTGTAACCAGTCGCGTTTTGAATCTGTTATTATAATGGCTTTTCAGTTAATTCTCTTAGATTTTCCAGGTACATAATCATACCATCTGTAGCCAGCCATTTTTTTAAGGGTTTTTTCATGATTAATTTTGACTTAGGAAGTTGTGCTAGAATGATTTTTCTTAATTTCATTGACTTGAAATATAATGTTTTGATATGGTACCTGTGTGTTTTATCTACTCAGCTCTCAAAAGGGTTTTAAAATATCTGGAAAATCACTCTACCAAATGATCTCTAAGGACCCTTCTAGCTCAGAAGTTTTGTGATTCTACTTTTATGTCAAAAGATTCCTGGTAATATACATTGCTCTCTTCCTTTATAATTATTGTTGTCTAGCTCCACCCTCCCCCAAGTGATTACTCTGCACTTTTATTTCCTTAGAACTTGAAGATTTTTTCTGTGTGGTTTAGTGTAAATTAAGAGAAAACTGACAGACTACAGAGCTCGGACTGTGCAAAATCACATTTCATGATTTTCTTCTGGTAAGATCCTTATGGTGAGTTGTCTCATCAAGCTATGTTCCTGCCATGGACTACTTAAAGTTCCCCAAGCCACATTTTGTAATTGTCAGAACTGAAGTTAATAGAAGTCATTGGGAAGTGATAAATAGACCTGGATGCAGTGAAGATAGGACAGAACGGGAGAGGTAGGAATGGGGAAGCACCTAGTATGAACTCTTCTTTCTGTGGCCCCTTTTCTGCTTCATGATTATCTCTCTGGACTCCTTTGATTCTGCCCTCTTACTGATTTTCTGGCTTCCTGTTTAGTTTCCAGATATACCTTGTCTCCTTTGTTTCAGAAAATTGCTCCTTACCTCCTTTCTACTTTGATCAAGAGTACTACGTGCTTTCTACCAGTATGGGAAGTGGTCCTGATCATTTCCCCTAATGTCCCCATCTTGTCACAAAACTACTACAAAATTTCATGATCAGTGGCAATCATGTATTCCACTTTGCAAAGGGTGTGGCAAAGTATTGATTAAAGTTGGGTGTCCTTATAACATGAAACTACTGATATGGAAGAATTAATGAAAGAAGAGACAGATACTTCATAAAGACAAATGGTCAGAGAATTATATATATATATATATATTTAAATTTTATTTATTTATTTATTTATTTATTTATCTATTTATTATTTTTTTTTGAGACGGAGTCTTGCTCTGTCACCCAGGCTGGAGTGCAATGGTGTAATCTTACTGCAACCTCTCATTCTTCTGTTTCAGCCTCCTGAGTAGCTGGGATTACAGGCGAATGCTACCAGGCCTGGCAAATTTTTGTATTTTTAGTAGGGATGGGGTTTTGCCATCTCTTCTGGTGGCCATCTCTATTGGTCAGGCTGTTCTTGAACTCCCGACCTCAGGTGATCCATCCGCCTTGGCCTCCCAAAGTGCTGAGATTACAGGCGTGAGCCACCGTGCCCAGCCAGAAAATTATAGAATAGTAACTGAGTGGTTGAACGTTACAAAGTAGATAGTGTGGGAGTAGTGTCACCAAGATGGAAAAAGTTTCTGAAGAGTCTTTTTTTTTGTTTGTTTTTTGAGATGGAGTCTTGCTCTGTCGCCCAGGCTGGAGTGCAGTGGTGTGACCTTAACTCACTGCAATCTCTGCCTCATAGGTTCAGGCACTTCTTCTGCCTCAGCGTCCTGGGTAGCTGGGATTACAGGTGCCTGCCACCATGCCCAGCTAATTTTTGTATTTTTAATAGAGATAGGGTTTCACCACATTGGCCAGGCTGGTTTCTAACTCCTGACCTCAAGTGATCTGCCTGCCTTGGCCTCCCAAAGTGCTGGGATTACAGGTGTGAACCACTAGGCCCGGCCTGAAGAGCCTGTTATCTTAGACCTCCAACCTGATTTCCTCCCTGAACTTTCAGATCTGTGTATCTGATTGCCCACTGGATAACTCCACTTCTTAATGGCTCACAGGGAACTCAGTTTAGTAAGTCTGCAACAGAATTTACCTTCTCCTCTTACAAAAAATCTTTAGAAGTGTGTGTTTTTTTTAATTAAATTAAATTTTATTTATTTTTATCTCAGCACTACCATCTCCCTAGTTATTCAAGCCAGAAACCTGGCAGACACATTTTACTCTATTCTCCACATCCTCGTGTACAGGCATCAAACTCAACCCTGTGGATTTGAACCCACTGTGTCTTCATCCCTACTATGTCTTCTCTAGTTCAGGTCCCCATCATCTCTTGCCTTTGTTTCTGTAAGGTCTTCTGACTGGTGTCCGTGCAGCCAGGTAGGTAATCTTTTTAAGCTCTCATGATTCTCTTATTCTGTGGCTTAAAACCCGATATTCTCCATTGCCTATTTCCAGTTTTCGTGACACCCTCTTTTTATTTTTATTTTTTTTTTGAGACAGAGTCTTGCTTTGTTGCCAGGCTGGAGTGCAGTGGCATGATCTCAGCTCACTGCAACCTCCGCCTCCCAGGTTCAAGCAATTCTCCTGCCTCAGCCTCCTGAGTAGAGTAGCTGGGACCATAGGCATGTGCCACCATGCCCAGCAAATTTTTGTATTTTTAGTAGAGATGGGGTTTCACCATGTTGGCGAGGATGGTCTCAATCTCTTGACCTCGTGATCTGCCTGCCTCGGCCTCCCAAAGTGCTGGGATTACAGGCATGAGTCACTGCACCCAGCCTCATGACCCCCTCTTTTGCCTCCCTTATATGGTGTGATTTTGTAAAAAAGTAAAAAGTACTGGAATTCTTTGATTTTGGAACTGTTCATGTTTTTGCTTGCCTTGGGCATGGAGTAGTTTTTCTGTCTCTTCATCTTACTCACTTTTGTGAGGTCTTAGCTTAAATGACACTGTTACAGGAAGCATCTTTATAGTACCAAGTCTGTGTTGTGCTCTTCCCGTTTGGCCAAATACTCTATACTATAATATTTATGTATTACTCATAATACATAAATATTTATTATGAATTCTGAATTATAATATTTATTGTGAATTATAATTACCTTTTTACTCATTAGTCTATGTCCTGCTTTTGACTGCTCTGTGAGTGCCAGGGCCATGTATAACATCTTTACTTTAATACTTTCGGTGGCGTGCTTGTTAAAAATAGATGTCCAATACCAGGTACTGTTCTATGTGTTAAAAATACAGCAGTAAATAAGAGGCCGTTCTGGTTGTTAACTGCTGTGTGACAAATGGCTTCAAAACTTTGCAGCTTTAAACAACAGTAATATTTATTTACTCATGATTTTATGATTTTTGTAGGACTCATTGGGGGTAGTTTATCTTTGTTTCATCTGGTGTCAGCTCAGTGGGGGTTAGATTATCTACTTCCAAATGGCTCACTTACATAGCTGGCAGTTTATGCTGGCTGCTGTCCAGGAGCTCAGCTAGGGCTATTTACTAGAGGTACTAAATGAGGCCTTTTCCTGTGGCCTGGCCATGACTGGTAGGTTCTAAGAAGGAGTGCTCTAAGAAAAAGCATTTCAAGAGGCAAAAAGTGGAAAAACCTAGTCCTCTTAAAGGCTAGGCTAGGAACTGATAGAGCATTACTTCTGCTGTATTTTGTTGGCTAAGAAGACAAAGAGCCCAGGTTCAAGAGGAAGAGAATTAAACTCCATCTATTGGTGGAAAAAATGACAAAGAATTTGCAACTATACTTAATTTGCTACACAAACTTAAAATACAAAAAATGAAACTACAAAAATTGTGGAATGAATTAATTCCTGTCTATACTTTCATCTTCCTGAGAATCAAAGTACAACATTAAGTATAAATTTTTTTTCTTTTTTTGAGATGGAGTTTCACTCTTGTCCCCTAGGCTGGAGTGCAGTGGTGCATTCTTGGCTCACTGCAACCTCCGCCTCTCTGGTTCAAGCGATTCTCCTGCCTCAGCCTCCTGAGTAGCTGGGATTACAGGTGCCTGCCATCACGCCCGACTAATTTTTTTGTATTTTTAGTGGAGATGGATTTTCACCATGTTGTTCAGGCTGGTCTCGAACTCCTGACCTCAGGTGATTCGCCTGCCTTGGCCTCCCAAAGTGCTGTGATTACAGGCGTGAGCCACCATGCCTGACCAACATTAAGTACAATTTTAAAAAGTGACCTTTGTTCTCACTCTTCTTGAACAATTTTACTTAATGTTCTTTATTTCTGTAATTATTCAGATGGTTTCCTAATTTTTTTGTTTGTTTGTTTTTGAGACAGTCTCACTCTGTCTCCCTGGCTGGAGTGCAGTGTCGTGATCTTGGCTCACTGCAACCTCTCCCTCCGGGTTCAAGCGATTCTCCTGCGTCAGCCTCCCGAGGAGCTGGGACTACAGGTGTGCACCACAACGCCCAGCTAATTTTTTGTATCTTTAGTTGAGATGGGGTTTCACCATGTTAGCCAGGATGGTCTCGATCTCCTGACCTTGTGATCTGCCTGCCTTGGCCTCCCAAAGTGCTGAGATTATAGGTGTGAGCCACCGCACCCGGCCCGGTTTCCTAATTTTTACATTTTAATTGAGCATGTAACTTAGTCGATTTTGTGTTTTTTTTTTTTTTTTTTCCCCTCAAATTTCATCTTTCACAAATCCTCATGCACTGATACTACTCTAAGCGTATTTCTGGAGTTGAGATTATTGTATCAGAGGGTATGTGTAATAGAAATTTTGGTACTTAACTGCAAAACTGCCTTATAGAAAGATAATTTATACCTCAGCTTTTAGTGCAGGAGAGAACTAATTTGTTTAGAACATTGCTACCAGAGGGTATTGTAAATCATTGTTTTTGGTTAGTCTGTTGGCAAAAATTGATAGATTGCTTTTATTTTTCTTTCTTTATTGCCTGTTTGAGCCTTTGTTTATTTTTGGGGATATTCACTTTTTTTTTTCTTTTTTTACTGATTTTCAGGTGCACTTGAGTATTGTACCTTTAACTCTTTGCCTATCGTATATTGGAAATATTCCCAACATTGTTTTTAAATTTGCTATATATTTTTAAAATTCTCATTAAGAACTATTACATTTTTATGTAGTCTCATATATTACTCTTTTTCTTTACGGTTTTTGGTTTTGGGATAATGTTGGAAAGACTGTCCCTATTCCAAAATTATAAAACTGTTAACACTTAATTGATTCTACATTTTTATGGTTTCATATTTTTATGTATAAGTCTTTGACCTATTTGAAAATACTTTTTCTGTGTACAGAGAAAGTAAGGAACCAAATTTATTTTTTTTTTCAAATGGCTTGACAACTTTTGCAGCATAATTTATTAAGTTACCTTTTTTCCACAGATTTGAAGCACCACCTTTATTAAATTCAAAATGCCCATATGTTCTTGGATCTGTCTCTGGAATCTTGGATTTATTCCATTGAGCCGTTTGTCTCTATATGTATCAGTAACAAGTTCCTGTAGCTCTTAGTACGTTATAATATCTGAATAGGACCAGACTTCCCTCATTATTCTCTTTATGAATTTTTTTTGGTTGGTTTCACATGTTTACTTTCATGATTTTTGATAGTTTTTCAGTTGATTCTATTTGGTTTTCTAGGTAGAAAATACCTACAAACATTGGTGAATGTTCCCTCTTCCTTTCTCATATTTATGCCTTTTTATTTTGTTGGCTTATCTAATTCCTTTGGCTACCACTTTCAGAATAAATTTAATTAATAGTGATGGCAGCCAGGCTCCTTGTTTGATGCCTAATGTTAATGGTAATGTTTCAAATATTGCTCCATTAAACATTGTGCTGACTTTGGTTAGGGGGTGTGGGTATGCGTGTGTGTGCTCTTTAAAATCACATATAACATAATTTTCTGTAAGGTATGGATGTTGACTGTTATCAAATGCCTTTTTGGGTTTCTCTTGACATAGTTATATTTTCCACCCTTTGTTCTTCCAATATGGTGAATTGTATTAACAGATTTTTCTAGTATCAAAATATTGTTATGTTCTTAGAGTGAACATTTATCCTATATTACTTTCTAATACAGTGTGGATTCCTACTTGCTAATACTCTTGGATGTTTGTAGCCATAGTCATTCATAAGCGAAACAGGCATGCAGTTCTATTTATGTGTTCTCTTTGTGAGGTTTAACATCACTGTTATACAGGTTTCATCAAAATAATATCCTTTCTCTGTGCTCTGGAACAGTTTAAATAGCATGTCATTGAAATAACTCACCTATTTGTGTAGGCCTGGTGCTTTTTGTGGAGTATTCCTTTGTTTATTCTCTTAGCTTCTTCCTTGGTTATTTATGTGTTAAATTTCTCTCATTTGTTGGATCAATTTTGGTAATTCGTATTTTTCTAGAAAAATCATTTATTTCATGTAGATTTGTGGATGATTAACAATTTAATAAACGTTCGAGTTACTTCCCCCTTGTTGGTGATTTCTGCTTTTGTTATTGTTCCTTATGACTCTATTTCTTGGCAGAAACAAGATTGAACTCAGTTCTTATTTGTTATCTTTTCACCACTCTGGCTAAGCTTCCAGTTGTTTCAAATACTTAATTTTTGTACTTTTTTTTTTTGAGACAGAGTCTCACTCTGTCACCCAGGGTAGAGTGCAATGGCACGATCTTGGCTCACTGCAACCTATGCCTCCTGGGTTCAAGCGATTCTCTTGTCTCAGCCTCTCGAGTAGCTGGGATTACAGGCACGCACCACCATGCCTGGCTAATTTTTGTATTTTTAGTAGAGATGGGGTTTCACCATCTTGGCCAGGCTGGTGTCGAACTCCTGGCCTCATGATCCACCCGCATCGGCCTCCCAAAGTGCTAGGATTACAGGCATAAGCCACTGTGTCCGGCCAATTTTTGTACATTTTAAGTATTGCTAGTAGGGGGAAAATCGGTAGACCACTCAATTCCACAGCCGTTATACATATTTCTATTTGAAGATGTAATTTCAGAATCTTACTATCTGTTAGTAGCCATATAATAGGATTGATCTGTTAGATTTGGTAAAATTCTATTCTAGACAGTATTGGTGGAACCAGGTTGAGTAAAGAGGTTATTCTTTGCTGTGTCAGTGTTATGTGGTTCCACAAAATGAAACTTTTAGTGATTAAGATATAAAAATATGAAACCTTTTGAAATAGAAAACAGGGTAATATGGTCAGCTTGTTTACATGGACAAAGTAATTTTCTGAAAACAACTAGAAGAGCAGGATAAAATATATTAAAAAGGTTTATTCTTTCAGAGCTAACATGTGTAGCAGCAAAAGAAATCATCAACAAAGTAAACAGACAACCTACAGAATGGGGGGAAATATTTGTAAACTATCCATCCAACAGAGGTATAATATCCAGAATCAATAAGGAACTTAAGCAATTGAACAAGCAAAAAACAAACAACCCCATTAAAAATTGAGCAGGCCGGGCGCGGTGGCTCACGCCTGTAATCCCAACACTTTGGGAGGCCGAGGCGGGTGGATCACGAGGTCAGGAGATCGAGACCATCCTGGCTAACACAGTGAAACCCCGTCTCTACTAAAAATGCAAAAAACTAGCCGAGTGAGATGGCGGGCACCTATAGTCCCAGCTATTCAGGAGGCTGAGGCAGGAGAATGGTGTGAACCCTGGGGGGCGGAGCCTGCAGTGAGCCGAGATCGTGCTACTGCACTCCAGCCTGGGCGACAGTGAGACTCTTGAGCAAAAAACATGAACAGGAATTTTTTTTTTTTTGAGCTTATCTGGTACCAGGTGGATCAGATCTCGGCCATGAATACTCCTCCGGTTCACCCATTCTTCTTACCTCTCGAACTGGACTACAGGCCCGCCACCCTGTAGAGATGGGGTTTCGCCGTGGTCTCTATCTCCTGACCTCGTGATCCGCCCGCCTCCCAAAGTGCTGGGATCCGGCCTCCCAAAGTGCTGGGATTACAAGCGTGAGCCACTGCGCCCGGCAAACAGGCACTTTTCAAAAGAAGGCATACATATGCAGCCATAAGCATATGAATAAATGCTCAACATCATTAATCATTAGGGAAATGCAAATCAAACCCACAATGAGATACCATCTCATACCAGTCAGCAATGGCTATTACTAAAAAGTCAAAAAATAACATGCTGGTGAGGTTTCAGAGAATAAGGAATGCTTAAAAACTGGTGGTGGGAATGTAAATTAGTTTAGCCATTGTGGAAAAGTAGTGTGGTGATTTCTCAACTTAAAATAGAAGTATCAAAGAAATAGAAATTTTTCTATCATAAAAACACATGCATACGTATGTTCATTGCAGCACTATTCACGACAGCAAAGACATGGAATCAACTTAAATGTCCATCAGTGGTAGACTGGATAAAGAAAATGTGGTACATACACACTGTGGAATACCATGCAGCCATAAAAAACAATGGGATCATGTCCGTTGTAACAACATGGGTGAAGCTGGAAGCCATTATCCCAAGTGAACTAATGCAGGAACAGAAAACCAGATACTGCATGTTCTCACTTGTAAGTGGGAGCTAAACATTGAGTACACACGGACACAAAGAGGGGAACGACAGACACTGGGGCCTACTTGAGGGTTGAGGGTGGGAGGAGGAGGGAGATGATCATAAAAGTACCTATTGGGTACTGTGTTTATTACCTAGGTGGTGAAATAATCTGCACACCAAACCCCTGTGACGTGCAGTTTACTTATATAACAAATGTGCACATGTACCCCTCAACCTAAAATTAAAAAACAAATTACGAGGACCGAAACTATATGAAGGCAGGAATTCAGAGAGAGAAGCAGAGTATTAAAGACTGCTTTTCGTCTGAGGACATTTGCCACATTCTGAGGAGCTTTTACTTTGCTTTTGAAGGCCTCACAAGGCACAGGATATAGAAATTGAAGCCCAGGTTGGCCCAAGGTGGGGAGTCTAATAAGAAATTCCTTCCCTATAAAGCTGAGACTCCAAAGAGCCATGCCTGTAGAGTATGGGCGAACCAAAATTAAAACCCCTATTATGCTCTTGCCCACAGGAGGCTGCAACAAAAGTTGCCTTGGACCTAAAAAAAAAAAATACTTCTTCGCTTCTAAGTAGTTCTAACAACCGGCCTTCTCTCTCTTGGATTTGCAGTTCAAATTTTACTTTGCCTGGTACCAAAAAATCCCTCAAGCTGTGACTTAAAGTGGTTTTAGATGCCTCACAGAAAGAAATGAAAATCCTCTCAGAATACATTTTAATTTTAGGATCCAGGGGATTCTCACAAACAATTTTCCATAGAATTAGTTCACAGTAAATTATAACCAAACACACAAGGAAACATGATACCATGAGTAAGAGGCAGCAAAAACAACAGACAGAAATAGACCCTTAAAAACTTTGGATATTGGAAATACCAGACAGAGATTATAAAACAACTATTTATTGATGGAAAAATATCTGCTGGGAACAGGAAACTTAACACATTTGAAAAAGACCTAAGCAATGAAACCTCTACAAGTGAAAAATGCAGTAATAATTATAATGAAAAGGTTGGGTGTAGTTAACAGCAGATTGGATACAACTAAAGAAAGAGATACTCAATGACGTGGATATATGAGTGAAGAAATTATCCAGAATGTATCACAGAGAAGGAAATGGGCAAAAAGAAAAAGTTTAAGATATATATTTATAAACACACACATACACATATTACATAAAATGAGAAAGTGACATGTCTTTCATTAGTGTTCCAAGAGCAGAAAGGAAAAGTAATGGGAAAGGAATAGACAATATTTGATGAGATAATAGTTCAGAATGTTTCGGAGCTGATAAAAAGCACCGTGACATATTTTGAGAAGCTGAGAGAACTACAAGCAGAATAACGTAAAGAAAATATGCATCTAGAGACATCATAGTAAAATGAAGAACATCAACAAAGAAAATCTCTTAAAAGTTGCCAGAGAATAAAAGATTACCTCCAAAGGAGCTGAGGCAGTTACAATGATAGCTGACTATACAGGGGCAAAAATGGAAGCCAGGAAACAGTGGAGTGATATCTCAATCTGCTGGAAAAAAATTTGCCAATCTAGACTGGGTGCGGTGGCTCATACCTGTAACCCCAGCACTTTGGGAGGCTGAGGTGGGAGGATTGCTTGGGCCCAGGAGTTTGAGACCAACCTGGACAGCATAGTAAGACCCCATCTCTACAAATACTTTAAAAAAATTAGACGAGCGTAGTAGCATGTGCTGGTGGTCCCTGCTGAGACCATAGGCACAGCCATTTGGGAGACTGAGGCTAGAGGATTGCTTGAGCCCAGTGAGGCTGCAGTGAGTTATGATTGTGCTACTGCAGTCCAGCCTGGATAACAAGGAGTAAGAGTTTGTCTCAAAAAAAAAAAAAAAGTTGCCAATCTGGATTTCTATACCTGATGAAAATATATTTCAGGAATAAGGGCAAAATAGTGAAATAGACATTTTCAGATAGAATTGGAAAATATTCTCTGATTTTAAAGAGAACATGTATAGATAGATATATTTTCCTCATTGGTTCTAGTATTATAATGAAGTATTCTAATGTAGTTGACCCTTGAACAGTGTAGGAGTTAAGGGTGCCCACTCCCTGTGCAGTTGAAAATCCATTGATAACTTTTGACTCCCTCAAACTTTACTAATAGCTTACTGTTTACTGCAAGCCCTACCGACAATATAAACAGTTGGTTAACACATAAATAGACTAGTATCTACATGTATTTTATGCATTAATTTTGATATTTGTAGGCTGCGTGGTTCATCTGAATTTTTTCAAATTGTTGTGAATCTCCAAAAAATTTTTTAAATATATGCTTTGAAAAAATCCACAAGTGTACACTGGCACAGTTCAAACCCATGTTGTTCAAGGGCAAACTGTATAAGCAATTCTGAGCTTCACATAATTATTTTATTCTTAGAAAATTATTGTTTATACTTGGTAAACACAGATACTGTTTGGCAGTACTTTTACCAATACATTACTCCAACTTTTGGATCTTTGCTCTGTTCAGAATTATCAGTATTTTTGTAGGAAATCTGTTGTGGTGTGATTAATGGATGTTTTTAAGTCTTGCTATATTAATAATGTAGTTTTTTATTTTTACTTTTTCGGTTATTTTTTAATTTTTAAATTTTCGTGGGTATGTAGTAGGTGTATGTATTTATGGGGTACGTGAGATGTTTTGGTTCAAGCATGCAGTGTGAAATAATCACACATAGAGAACGGGTATCCATCCCCTGAAGCTTTTATTCTTTGTATTACAAACAATCAAATTACACGTTTAGTTACTTTAGAATGTACCATTATTATTATTGTCTAGTCACCCTAGACAATAATATAGTTAATAATAGTTGCGCTCTCAAATAGTAGGTCTTATTCATTCTTTAGAACTATTTTTTGTACTCAATGACCAATTTCACCCCAATAATGTAATTCTTAATATTCATATTTGAAATGGTAAAATGCAAACCACATTTGGGGAAAACCCTTCCTGCTATTTGCAAAAATTGGTCCTGGAAATTACTTTACTCTCACTGCCCCAGTCCCAAATACATTTCTGGGGAAAAAAATAGTGGGAGATGGGTTTTTCATCCATGAACAAGGTTTGTATAAGGGAGATCCTAGGATAGTGGGAAGAGCAAACAGACCTTAAAGTTAAATGGATCTGAATTAGAATCTGGCTCCACCACTTAGTAATGCAGTCTTGATCAAGTGACAACCGTTCTGAGACTTAGTTTTCTCATTTGTAAAATAGGGATAACGACTACCTTGCAGGTGTATTGTGGGCGTATTGCAGTTATGTTTGTAAAAGGCACTGAGGACAGTGTATGACTCTTAGTGGGTTCCCAATATATTGCAACTTAAAAATTGTTACTATAGGTTGAGCTTTTGAAAAATTGAAATCTGAAATGATCCAAAATCCAAAACTTTCTGAGTGCAGATGTGACACCAGAGGTGGAAAATATCAAACCTGACCTGTGATGAATCACAGTCAGAACTTTGTTTTATGCACAAAATATTGTGTAAAATTACCTTAAGGCTGTGTACGTAAGGTATACATGAAAAATGAATTTTATGTTTATACTAGGGTCCCATCTCCAGGGTATCTCATTATGTATATGCAAATATTCAAAAATTTGAAAAAAAATCTGAAACACTTCTGGTCCCACGCATTTTGTATAAGGGATACTTGTGCTGAGTAAAATAGAAGCGTTAATTAAATCTGGCAAGGAGGTTGAAATTGTACAAATAATATAAAAGAATTGGTGATACTTTTAATATAGAAGAGTTAAGGACAGTGATAGTAATGATACATTTTTTTTTTGAAGGCAAGAAAATATCAGAATAAGGCTTTACCTGTTGATTTGATGGTTAGTTTTCCATAACGTTGGTTGTGTATGTTGCTCACAGGTCAGGCAACTTCACATTATTATTAGTAGTAGTTAATTAATTTTTTGAGACAGTGTCTTGCTCTGTCGCCCAGGCTGGAGTGCAATGGCATGATCTCGGCTCACTGCAATCTCTGTCTCCTGGGTTCAAACGATTCTCTTACCTCAGCCTCCCCAGTAGCTGGGATTACAGGCATGTGCCACTACCGCCCGGCTAAGTTTTGTGTTTTTAGTAGAGATGGGGTCTTGCCGTGTTGTCCAGGCTGGTCTTGAACTCCCGAGCTCAGGGAATCTGCCTGCCTTGGCTTCCCAAATTGCTAAGATTACAGGCGTGAGCCACCATGCCCAGCCATATTATTATTATTATTATTATTATTATTATTACTATTTTTTGAGACAGGGTCTCACTCTGTTGCCCAGACTAGAGTGTAGTGGCACAATCTCGGTTCACTGCAACTTCCACCAACCAGGCTCACAGCTTCACATTCTTCATGACGCTTATGAAAGAGCCAGTGGTATGAAGGCAAGATGAAATTAGTGACTTTATTTAAAAAGTTAAAAAGATTGCCAGCCACAACACACACATACACACACACACACACGCTCTCACACACTCTTACTTTTCTGTCTCTTGATGTTGAAGTACATGTTGCCAGTTAACTTATGGTAAACCTGAATTTTTAAAAATTAATTCAGTTAAAAAAATGGTTATAAACTATGTACTTGACATATTACACTTTTGTTTTCCAAAGGTAAATTTATTCACCTGCAATAATTTAGGATAACAGCCATCAGAGAACTCTAATTACTGTTTAAATGAAGAATACTTATTTCTATAAAATATTTGATAGACCTAGATTTTTCTTTTTATAGTTTATAGTTGAGACATGAGTATAATTTTTTGTTGTTGTTGTTGTTTTTGAAACTGTCTCGTCCGGGTGTGGTTTCTCATCCCTGTAATCCCAGCACTTTGGGAGGCTGAGGCAGGCGGATCAGTTGAGGTCAGGAATTCAAGACCAGCCTGGCCAACATAGCAAAACCCTGTCTCTACTAAAAAGTACGAAAATTACTCAGGCGTTGTAGTGCACACCTGTAATCCCAGCTACTTGGGAGGCTGAGGCAGGAGAATTGCTTGAACCCAAGAGGAAGAGGTTACAATGAACCAAGATTGTGCCACTGCACTCTAGCCTGGATGACAGAGCGAGACTCCATCTCAAAAAACAAAAAACCAAAAAAAAAAAGAAAAAAATAAAGTCAAAAAAAAAAAAAAAAAGAAAGTCTCACTCTGTTGCTCTGGCTAGAGGGTAGTGGCGCTATCACTGCTAAAGACAGCCTTGATTTCCCAGGCTCAGGAGATCTTCCCCACTCAAGTGATCCTCTCAAATAGCTGGGACCACAGGTATGTGCTACCATGCCCAGCTGCTTAAAAAAATTTTTTTTTAGAGACACGGTCTCCCTATGTTGCCCAAGCTGGTCTCAAACTCCTGGGCTCAAGCAATCCTCCTACCTTGCCTTCCCAAAGTACTGGGATTATAGGTGTGAGCCACCATGCCCAACCTACAGTGTTTTATGATGTAGAATTACTTGTACACCTTGCAAATTATTTTCTAGTTTTTTTATTTTTACTCAACATTTAGCCATTATTTTCTCTCATTGAGTAGTGATGACTAAGTAGAATGTATTAGCTGATTGCATTTTTAAACCATATTTTTTATTATAATGAAATTTAAGAATATCATAAAGATAATGCAGAGGTTTTTATCTTTGAAACTTGATATTTTAAAAATGTTGGCTACACAAATGTGTTACATTTGTAGCTTTTCAGTTTTTTTTCAGGTTACAGAGACATTGAAAACAAAGCAGCCATTTCTTGATTTATCTTTTAAAAAGTTGTAGGATCTTCAATCAAATACTTGAAAGTGATTTGGGTAAAAAGAGTGACACGGCTTTATCTAAATACACACATACACAAATACTTCCTATTAAACATGTTAAGTGTTTTAATTTTCTTGATTTACTTTAGACACTCATGTGACGCACAACTTCAGCAGAGCAAATTTTTGTGTAGTTAGATCATGTGATATTAGTATTCATGCAGTGCTGGTTTTGATCTTGGAGGTAATCCCTTATAATCACAAACTTTAAAGAATGTTAGGATTATACTTTCTAAGTTGATACATTTTGCATTAGTAAAAATACATAGGATTAGAAAAGACACTGTATAAAACACATGTAGATTATTTTCTTGTTTACATTTGGCTTTGTATTTCCTATTTTGAGCTTTGGTTGTTTATATAACACAGACTGGTAATTTCTTATTAACTAGTGAATGTACTATGTGAAAAATTATAGGTTAAGTTTGAGTGAGCCTCTGTTATATGTCCTAATTTTGTATTTTGAAAATGATATTTTTTGATTTTATTATGTCAAACTTAAACTTTTGTGCAGCAAAGTCAGTCTTCATAGGAATAGCAGTTACTACTATTGTTTGTTAAGTAGAGTTTATTCACGTATCTCTTCAGTGCTGTAGTTTGACCTTTCTGCAAAACCAAAGGGATTTTTGTGGATAATCATGTCTTCACATTCTGTAATACTGTTAAGAAAACTGAGGTTAGCATTAGGTATATCTCCTAATGCTGTGCTAATGGGTGCAGGAAATCAACATGGCACATGGATACATATGTAACAAACCTGCACATTGTGCACATGTACCCTAAAACCTAAAGTATAATAAAAAAAAAACAAAAAAACCCCACAAAAATTAGCTTATACTACAGAGCAAAAGAGATATTAAAAAAAAAAAATAAATAAATAAAATAAAATCAAAAAAAAAAAAACTGAGGTTAAACAAAAGAAATCTGGATTTTTAAGTTTATCTAATAGTCCGTTTAAAAAAATAATACTGGACAAAATGGGCTTTTCTAGTCATGATTGCTTATGGGAAATAAATAACATGCTAACAGGTTTTACTGGGTGACTTTTGTGGTGCTCTGCTGAGAAACCTTTCATTTTTCAGATACTAAATAACATTCTAGATTTATAGTGGAAAAATACATAACACTGCAGTTTCTCCTTAGTGGTTTGTCAGTGTGTATGGTGACCAGTGTTATTAGTTGATGGTAAGCTTTCATTTGAAACACTGTAGATTTTTTTGTCTAAAATAGCCATTATCCTTTATAAAAAAAGTTTGTATAAGAAACTATAAATTATTGCAGTATTGAGAGGATCAATGAAAACTTTGGTGGAAGGAAATCTTTTTTGTAATTTAGTTGATTTTATTTTTAAAATTTCAATACTTGATGATACCAAGGAATTATTGATATTGTTGAGATAATGACATTGGGATTATGTAAGAAGAATTTGTACTTTTTCTATGTTTTCAGTATGTAGTGATGAAATAGGTCTGGGACAGTTGAATAACTATAGCAAAATTTGATTATTTTTGAGTCTGGTCATCTGTCTATAGGGTTTTTTTAATTCTATTTTTACTTATTTTGTATATATTTATTAAATGGTATTATAAAAATCAATTAGAGATTACCATGGGCTGGAGAAGGAGCATTGGGGAATGATTGTTTAACTGGTGCAGAGTTTCTATTTGGAATGGTGAAAGTTCTGAAACTAGACAGTGGTAATGATGGTACAGCATTGTGAATATACTTAACATTGACTTGTACAATTAAAAATGGTTATAATGGTAAATTATTTTATTTTATTTTATTTTATTTTTTTGAGACTGAGTCTCACTCTGTCACCCAGGCTGGAGCGCAGTGGCGTGATCTTGGCTCACTGCAAGCTCCGCCTCCAGGGTTCACGCCATTTTCCTGCGTCAGCCTCCCGAGTAGCTGGGACTACAGGTGCCCGCCACCACGCCCACTAATTTTTTTGTATTTTTGGTAGAGACGGGGTTTCACCATGTTAGCTAGGATGGTCTCGATCTCCTGACCTCATGATCTGCCCCACCCTTGGACTCCCAAAGTGCTGGGATTACAGGTGTGAGCCACCGTGCCCGGCCACAATGGTAAATTTTATGTTATGTATTTCACAATAATAACAAACCAATAAAAACAGGTCCATTCATAACAATAATCCCCAAGAACCATCTTCTTTTAGGAAAAACCTTTGGGAATATGCTAGTGGGTGGGAAGAGAAAGAGGAGGGATTAGGGCAAATAGGGTGCTGGCCGTTGCTAAGCTAGTGGCCAGGGGAGTAGTCAGACCTTTGGGGCTAGCTCTCCAAATGTGTTGGAGGACACCTTCGCTTTTCCCCTTCCTATCTTGTCTTACTAACTTCCTACTTCAGTATGGAGAAGAGGAAGGAAAAACACTCTTGTCATTTCAGCACTCCCTTAGTAGGGTTGAATTCTAGAGCAGTATTCTAGTGTAGGTTAGTGGTTTGTGAGATACTTCATGGGCTGCTATCAGCATAAAAAAAATTAAAAATATCAAGTGCACTGTGCATAGTAAGTGTAAAGGTAGTTATTATAAAAATTTTGTTTCAGTTAAATGTGTTATGTGTATGGGTTTGTGATATAAAATATATTCCTTAGAGTGGGACATGTTTTGAAAAGGAGTAGTATGGAGGATATTGGTGGCCACCTAGTCACTAGAAAGCATATATCAAAATTTGTACAAAGAGGCTTAGATTATAAATAACTCAACATTTCACCCTATTTTTAGACAATAATCAGACAACCAGGAGGAGCAATAGGCCAGGAACATGTGTAAGAAGACTGTTCTATCAGTGTATGATGAATAAGCCATGTACAAAGTTAGAGGAGTACATGGGATGGTGGCTTGAAGATGCTCATCTCATTTACGGCCTTTGTTTTGGTAAGAAATGTGTATTAATTGGTAATTACTAATGAACTTTTTGAGTGGGTCCTTGTGATCTGTTTATTTGCAGAACATGACACAGTAGATGCTGAGTAAAGCTCTCGTTATATTTACACAAATATTATTTATGTTAATGTGTGAAAGTTTGATAGTATTAAATAAAGATTATTTAAAGTATTAGCTACAGACTGTCATGTTGCTTTAGCCCCCCCCCTTTTTTTTTTTGAAAAATAATTTACTGCTTTATTTTTAGCTTGAAATCACCCTCATGGCATATTTTTCCAGAGAAAGCAAGGGAGAATAGTTAATAGAATTACACTCTAGAGTCAGAGAAGACTGATCTGAAATTTTACTTGTACTGTTTACTGGCTAGGTGGCTTGGAAAAATTTTGTAACCTTTTTTGATTTCTGTTTCCTCACTGAAATTTCCTCTGAGAGTTTTACATAAAATGAAGTGATTTACATAAAATGCCTAGAATTTTATGCTCAGCAAGTCCTTGTTATTGAAGACAGGTCCCTCTTTCCTCAAATCTAATTCTTCCAAAGTCTGTAATCTTAAGTCAATTTTTTGCTTTAGTTTGGGGATTGCTGGGAATATTTTTTTTCTTTGATCAAGAACAAACACTCAGATTAATAAACCTTGTTTATGTATAAAATAAAAACAAATGGTAGATATTCTCTCTGCTCTACAAATATTTCATTTCCTGAAATATTCTATGGCAGTGAGTGAATTATTATTTTATCAGACTAACTCTGTTAAAGGAATTTCATATAATGATTACATGAAAAAGGAGTTGAGAAGTACTATAATAGTTGTTAACACTGAGCTATTTAAAAAATTATGCCATTATTCCTTATGTTTAAGGTGGTTCTTTTCAACTTTGATATTTTACATTGCTAAAAAAACTATATGAAATATGTTTAATGGATAAAGGTGTATCTTTCAGCTGATTAGTTGGATTTGTCTTGAAAAAGGACTGAATTTTGTAGATTTGGATGATAAGTCGCTGACAGGAGGTCTTTAATTTTTTTTTCCCCCTGAACAGGTGTCTTGGCCTGCAGTGACTTCAAATCCCTTAATCCTTCCAATTGTCCCCTCCACTAAGTAAATTTCAAAATAGTGACAATTTTATTATAAGTGATTGACTGAATTCAGACAAATATTGCAGCTGAGTAAAGACTTCATTCCAGTAAGGAACACTTTGGTCTGACTAAAATGTTAGGCTCCTTATTTTTACTTTTAAGAATTTATGCGTGGTGTTCTCTCTCTCTTTCTGTATTTAGAACGTTTTTTGTGTAATGAAGTTTCTTCAAGATTGGAAGTTTTTATGCTCTACGGTGCTGAGGTGTTATACTGTTTCATAAATTTTTTTTCATAAATGACATTTAAAAACAGAATTCATCCAGAAAATAGTAACCACTGTAGGTCTTTCAGCAGAGGAAACTTATCCAGGAGCTAGTTAGACAGGTAATAGAATTGCTCAGGAGCAAATGAGACTCTGAGACAACTCAATTATTAACAACAGCAGGAAGCCTCTATGCTACCCTTAGGACTGAAAGAAAGATGAGAAAAGATGGTGATACCAGAGTATAGAAGCCATGGCTGTGTGCGAAACCAGAGCCACAGCAACTGTGCATGGTAGGAGCTGGGACATCCACAGGGCTGAACTCTCTGGAGAGAACTGGAGTTAGGGAAAAGACAATCTCCTGTCAGGGATGCACAGGAAGTAGGGAGAGAGGGAAGAGAAATACTCCGGCTTCTTTTTCTTCTGCCTTCTGCTTATCTGTCAGTGCCTCCCTACTGGCCAAATCTTTGCCAGAGGTCGGGGTTGCTTGGGAACACAATTGCCTGTGATACAGAACAGCACAGGTTAAGTCTGAGGAATGGATCTGAAAGCATTTAATTGACTAGCTCGACAACTACATTACCATTGTATAATATTTATCAATATACCTGTGTGCCTGTGTAACACTAGCTATCATGAAGATTTTGGGGGAAAAAAAACCTTAATTTTTTTGTAAATGATGGAAAGAATTCCCTGAAAGCTAATTATTAAGATCAGCATTTTAGTTTAGTTAAAAGATTTATGGAGTAGCACTGTAATAGGTAAATGAGCTGCAAACAACCATGAACACTTGGCTCTTGGTTTTCAGTACTCATCATCTACTACAAGAGATAGTTTAAAAAAAGATAATTTTAATTCATAAAGAATGTGTGATAAGTTAGAGATGGACACGTGTTTTTTGTGGGAATGCAAGAGAGGAGCAGTTAAGCCAGCCTTGTAATTTGTGGAACACTTTCAGCAGATTAGGAAGCTAGCTGGACTTTGAAAAATCGGTCAGAGCTGGTAAAGAGAGTGAAAGGGACATTGGTAGAAGAAGGAAAAGTATAAGCAAAGGCACAGAAGCCCAAAAGAGTTTAAAACGTGTAAGAAACTTGAATCAGGTCACTGTTGCTGGAGCGAGTTGGTGGCAGGTAAGACCATAAATTGGAGCTGGAAAGTGAGGGAAGAGGCCCGGTTATTTTTATTCTCAAGCTGACAGGAGCTGTTTGAAGCTAGTGAAGTGACCTGATGAAATCTGTTTTGGCTGTACTTTTCCACAGTATGGAAGATGAGTTCTGGTGGTTGCTGTAGTGGAGGTAGTAGACCTCTTAAGAGGTTATTACATTACGACAGTCCCAGCAATAGAGGAGCGGTGGACATAAACTCTCAATGGTGTCGACTTTTTATGTCTTAAGTCGTTCATTTCATCTAAGGACCTCATGGTGCCAATCGTCTCAGCCCATGCCCAACTTTTTTCTTTTTATTTTTTTGAGACGGAGTTTCACTCTGTCGCCCAGGCTGGAGTCCAATGGCACGGTCTTGGCTCACTGCAGCCTCCGCCTCTTGGGTTCAAGTGATCGTTCAGCCTCAGCCTCCCGAGTAACTGGGACTACAGGCACATGCCACCACATCCGGCTAAATATTTTTAGTAGAGATGGGGTTTCACTGTGTTGGCCAGGCTTGTCTCAAACTCCTGACCTCGTGATCCTCCCACCTCGGCCTCCCCACTTTTTTTTTTTTTTTAAGAGACATAGTCTTGCTCTCTCTTCCAGGCTAGAGTGCAGTGGCACCATCATAGCTCACTGTAACTTCAAACTCGTGGGCTCAAGTGATCTTTCCACCCCAGCCTCCTGAGTAGCTGGGACTATAGGTGTGCTACCAGGCCTGGCTAATTTTCTTGTTTTTGTAGGTGGAGTATTGCTCTGTTGCCCAGGCTCGTTGTGAACTCCTGGCCTGAAGTGATCTTCCTGCCTTAGTCCCTCAAAGTGCTGGCATTTGACAGGTGTGAGCCACCATGCCTGGCCTCCATGTCCCACTTTGATAGATCCTTCTTTTATGTTATTTGAAAATTAAGAGTAACTCTAAGACAAAAATGGACAAAATGATTTTTTGTTCCCAAATTGCGTATGCCCCCTTGTATATACTGATACTTGGTCTTCTTGAAAAAATCATTGTCATAGGGCTAGAAATGAGAGTAAGTCACAGACCTTTCTCTCTAAAAATAGAAATGGGAACCACTAATCATGATCGAGTATTCTTTAGAGTACTGGAAGAGTGCTTTGCTCTCCTGGACCCAGGTAAGTCCTTTGTTATGGAAGTAATTTCACAGGAACTTGAGATCAATGCCCAGTATTCCCTAGTGTAACTTCTGATACTGAAGAGTGACAGATTTGCAGTATGACATTTACATTTAGTAAATATATCTTTTAAAATACTCATCCTGCATCTGAATAAGATCTACTTTACAAATTCATTTTAATGTATATTCTCTGATAATTCTCATAATACATATGAGGTGTTATTGTTATTGCTATCTTCCTTCCTTCCTTTGCACATTTAAGTCTAGGTTGTCTTAAACTCTAGTGGGATTTTTACTGTATCTTGCATAGATTGGTCAAGACAGAATTTTTGTCCTGAAGGATCCTGTAATGTAATGGGGATCAACACTATTAAGTCAGGTTAGGTTCTGTTTCTTCTTGAGTCAGGTTGTAACAGTACATTTTGTTTTTATTTTTTAAGAGATAGGTTCTCACTATGTTGCGCAGGCTGGAACTCCTGGGCTCATGGGATCCTCCTACCTCAGCCTCATGAGTAGCTGGGACTACAGGCACATGCCACCGTGCCTGACTTGTTTAGTTGTTTTCCCAAAGCGTTTTTGCAAAGACTTTATTCCTTGTTATGTGTGGTCAGTAAATTCTCTGTTCTTTACCTTGTGTTTAGCTAGAGTTGTGACAAAACTGCCTTGAATGTCAGGAGATAAAACAAAAAACAAACCAAGCGAACAGAAGAAGAATGTCTCTCCCAGTCTTTGTGGATTGGCTCTCTTTGGGAGTACTCCTTCAATAGTTAGCCAGGCTTGCACTGAGCCTAGGAAGCAGTCCAAGATGGAAGCTTAGAGTTCTCACAAGTTTTTTCTTATGATGCATGTTATAGTGCTGTCTTCCAAATTCCCCTCTGTGCTAATTTATCAAATAAATTATCTCCAGCTTCTGGCATTAGGTGACTATTGTATGTTTAGACAGAAATCTTTTGTCTCAGGCATCTATGGGTTATTAGTTCTACTTGCCATGTTTTCAAGATGATTGCTGCTTTTGTAGCCTCAGTTTTTAGGTAAAATAGAGTGGAGCATCTTGCATCAGTCATTAAGGTAGCTCCCAGACAGGTTAGAACAGATATACACAATAATTTCCAAATACAGTCTATTCTGCTCTCTCTGGAACCAGAGAGGGAAGACACACAGGGAAGACAGCCTAAGGCTGCCATTTGTACCAGGGAAGAGATGGGGCTAGGGCATGAAAAAATATTATAAAGCTTTTGAAGTTGCCTTTCTCTTGATTCAACTTTCATTTGGCTATTGTAAAACTTCAACTGTTCTATGGTTTTGACAAAACTGGTTCTTATAGTTACTGCTTATTTTTTGATGTTTCAATGGGTAGCGAGAACTTGGAGCTCCCTACTTTGCAATTTTGCTGACTTCAGTCCCATTGTGGTTTTGATTTGCATTTCCCTGATGACTAATAATGTTGAGCATGTTTTCATGTGCTTTCTGGCCATTTGAATATCTTCTTTGGAGATTTGTGTATTCAGATTCTTTTCCTATTTTTTAATTGGATTGATTGTCCTTCTATCATTGAATTTTAAGAGTTCTTTATATATTCTAGATACAAATCTCTTATATATGATTTAGAAACATTTTTTTCCCCCATTCTGTGGCTTGTCTTTTCACATGACTAAAGTGAATTGTTGAGTTGTCGTTTGAAAAACACAATAATTTGGCTGGGCGCAGTGGCTCACGCCTGTAATCTCAGCACTTTGGGAGGCCGAGGCGGGCGGATCACGAGGTCAGGAGATTGAGACCATCCTGGTTAACACGGTGAAACCCCGTCTCTATTAAAAATACAAAAAAATTAGCCGAGCGTGGTGGCGGGCGCCTTGTAGTCCCAGCTACTCGGGAGGCTGAGGCAGGAGAATGGCGTGAACCCGGGAGGCAGAGCTTGCAGTGAGCCGAGATCGCGCCACTGCACTCCAGCCTGAGTGACAGAGCGAGACTACATCTCAAAAAAAACAACAAAAAAGAAAAAAACAATAATTTAAAATTTTGATGATACCCAGTTTATCTGTTTTTTCTGTTGTTACTTATACTTTTGGTGTCATATCTAAGAACTACCTGTATTTAAAACTTAAACAGAGAAAAATACGCGAGTAAAGAAAACTGACAGGTCAGAAAAGAACCAGGAGACGACTTCGTCAGATAAATCAAGTAAAGAGAGAGGTTTAAGTCAGGGGTAGTTAATTGCGTCATATGCTGCAGGGAGTTTGATGAAGAACAGGAGGGATAGGAGAAACATAAAAAGTAGGATGTCAGAAGGATCATAAATGGCTTTTGACACTGGGATGGAGAGTGGTATATATAGCCAGTGATAAGCTGGTATCTGCTATCAGAATTACTGAGTATTTAATTTACTTATTTCACCTTAAAATGCTGATTCCAGGGCTCTGAGTTGTGTGGAATTACAGTTAGGCGTCTCAGAGTGGCTCTCCTTTATGCTTTATACTGTTTTTCACTGGTCATTGTTCTAGATGCTTTCTTGGTTGCCTGCTCAGCTTGAGCCCTTCTTGTCTGAGAAGTGATACTTCTGCAAAGTGGGCCTTTGCAGCTATGTAAGTGGGACCCTCGTATTCCCAATACATAGCTGTTAGGACCATGAGTAGGACTGTATGCTAAACTGGGCTAAGTGTAGTTTTCAACAATTTAAAAATGTTGGATGGCAAAGGCGCAAGTTTGATTCTGTAAGGCTTTTCTTCTAGAAATACATGTAAAACTGAGGCTGAGACAGCCATAGCTAGCCTATGGTCATATAAAAACAGAGGGGACTGGCATGTGGAAAACAAAATGAAGCCCACTGCCAGGGAGGTCTGAAGTCCCTGAGAGATACAATAGCCTTAATTCCTGGCAGCTTTGCAGTTCTGATTTCCAGACTCTTGTAAAGATCTATTGTAAAATTCTTGTTCATCAGTTCTGTGGGAGACCATTATTTCTTTTTAATAAAAGTTGTCACTTTGGGCTAAGCAACTTTGTGTGGGTTTCTGTTATTGGTACCCAGAAAACCTTGTCCAAGAGAGTGACACATAGAAATGGTAATGATTTCACCGAGAGAAGAGAAGGGAGTAAGGAGACAGTTTCCTATGAGGTGCTTATATAATTTTAACCTGTGATGCTGGGCAGTGACATTCA
The DNA here is from genome assembly GCF_009828535.3 of Hylobates moloch. Classification (NCBI taxonomy): domain Eukaryota; kingdom Metazoa; phylum Chordata; class Mammalia; order Primates; family Hylobatidae; genus Hylobates; species Hylobates moloch. Next base: position 22,832,207 of record NW_026652297.1, on the reverse strand, counting down.
GAATGGTGATGATTATTTTTATTGTGGATTTGTTTGCTTGTCTGTGACATACATTTAATTAAGCATGTGTTTTACATTGTTGTTCTTTGGTACTGGCTTTCAAATTTTAATAACTTGTCTTTTTAATAAAGTAAAGGCAATTTGGCATTATCTTGTAAAATGGAATATGCACATTACCTTCAACACAATTCCACTCCTGGTTGTGTGAGAGAAAACTCTTGGATGTGTGCAGTGGGAGATATGTTCAAGAATACTTCATAAAAGCACTGCTTGTAACACTGAAAACCTGTAAATACATCAGTAGGAGATAGGATGAAAAAGTTATGGCATATTTCTACATTGCAATGTTATATAGCAGTGCAAATGAATGACCTAAAGCCACATGTGTACACATTGATTATCTTAGAAACATAATATTTAATGAAAAAATACGTATGATACTATTTTAAATGAGAAACTTCAAAACAAGTTAAAAACTAAGCAATATATTGTTTAATTGTACATAAATATAGAGTAAAACATTAAGGAAAAGGGTATGATTAAGATAAAATTTGGGATAATGATTATCTATGGGTGAGGGGGGGCAGAAGATTAGAATTATGGAGGAATATACCAGGAGCTTGAAGATATTGGTAGTGTTCTACTTCTTAGGTTTATAGGTAAGTTTATCATGTTCATATTATTTTTATGCTTTGTAACACATATGTAACTAATACATGTATTCTTTTGCATGTATCAAGTACTTCATAATGCAAAGTTAAAAATTTTATACATAAATTTAATGTAAAAATACCTTTTTAAAACAAAAATGAAATTCACAGGAAAAAACTCAGCATTTCTAAAATGGAAATAACCATTAGTATTTTTAATGTAGTGTTCTCTCAAGACTTCTGTCTTTATTGCCTCATACCACCATCTCAGGCCCCAAACTCTAGTATCATTTTAGACCTTATAATCCTAAGATTAATTTAATACTGAATGCTAAGTGCTAGGGATATTAAAATAAAGATTTTAATAACTGTTTTCTTAAGGATTAAATAAATGAAAACAGGCCGGGTGTGGTGGCTCATGCCTGTGATTCTAGCACTTTGGGAGGCCGAGGTGGGCAGATCACGAGGTCAGGAGTCTGAGACCAGCCTAACTCAACATGGTAAAACCCCGTCTCTACTAAAAATACAAAAATTAGCTGGGCATGGTAACGCATGCCTGTAATCCTAGCTACTCAGGAGGCTGAGGCAGGAAAATTGCTTGAACCTGGGAGACAGCAGTTGCAGTGAGCCGAGATTGCGCCACTGCATTCCAGCCTGGGCAACAGAACGAGGCTCTGTCTCAAAAATAAATAAATAAATAAAATGAAAACAATCTTCACCCTGTCTTTTCCTTTTATGATATCAAGTCATTCAAGTTCATTCTATTTTTATCAATATATTTTTATTTATTTATTTGTTTATTTATTGAGATGGAGTTTTGCTCTGTTGCCCAGGCTGGAGCTCAATGGCACGATCTCGGCTCACTGCAACCTCCGCCTCCCGGGTTCAAGTGATTCTTCTGCTTCAGCCTCCCAAGTAGCTGGGGTTACAGTCATGCGGCACCATACCCTGCTTATTTTGTATTTTTAGTAGAGATGGGGTTTCACCATGTTGGTCAGGCTGGTCTTGAACTCCTGACCTCAAGTGAACCACCCACCTCCGCCAACCAAAATGATGGGATTACAGGCGTGAGCCACTGCGCCCGACCTATTTTTATCAATATATTTAGATTAATCTGTGTCTTTCTTTCTGTTCCATAAGGTCTCTATCTGGATTTCAGGCCCCACTATATCTGTACTGTTTCTCAACTGTCTTTGCTATCTGTATTTTTTTTCTCTCCTTAGTTCATTTTTACTGATACTGGATTAATCTTCCTAAAACACTGCTTTGATCATTCTATATAGTTGTCCAGAAATCTTTAATGATTACTTATTACAAAATGTTGAGGTATGTATTCTTTAGATTGAGCACAAGGCTTCTAAATAATTTGGTTTTAATCAAGGGCCCATGCTCATTGCTCCTTCCCGAGAGGACAGATACCTCTCCTACTAGTTGCTTGGCCGTGGGGTGTAGTGCCACAGGTGAGAGGTGGGGAAGGAGTAGCCTGCCTGGGTATTCTTGCTATGCATGTTGTTGATAGCTCTAAGACTTCCTTTAGCTTCAAGTACATGACTTTTTTGTATTTGGGTCACTCTCAGAGCAACAGCAACTCCTATGTTTTGCAGCAATTTGTACAGGATTCTTTTTAATTAAAAAAAAATTTTTTTAAGCTACAAAAAGGTCTTTTCTGTCTTTCTGGTATTCCTCTTAATTTCTGGCCTGCGTTGGCTTTCTAGTCTGGTTGTGTTAGAATCAGTATCAGTGGAATCATTATTATTTCAATGTGCCGTTAGATGGGGTTCTTTGAATGCCAGTAACAGAAACCCATACAAGATTGCTTATCCAAGTGAGAGTTTATATTAAAAAGCTACAAAGTTATCTCATAGAACTGATAAGCAGGAATTACAGTTAATTTTTATAGGGAACTGAAAATCAGGAACTAGAAATTGTGTATCTAATTTCTGTGGATTTAGGGTGGGAGGGGAAGGCAGAATGTATGTTTAGTCTATCATCTTGATTCAATCTGACTCCATTTTTAGAGTCAGTTTGCTCAATAAATTGTTTTATAGATAGAGAATTTAGAAATAGTTATTTCCATTATGAATATCCAGTCTGCATTTACGTGTACAGGCCAGCAATTAAAAGTATAAGAGTGATGAATCTTTGATAAGTCATGATCTCAGTCGAAAGATTTCAAGTGAGTTATTTAAAACTCTTTATATTCTCTTGAAAGTTTTATTAAGAAATGTGGACTGAGTGTCATAATTTTGAAGCTTACAGGTAAAATAAATTTTATAAAGTTAGAATTAATTCATTATATTAATACTAATATGCGTGTATGCCAAGAAAAAAGGGCCTAACAGAACAAAGGCAAAGAAGAAGGAAATATCATATAGGTAATTTACCTCATTTAAGCTTAGAGTTTTTATCTTATAATTGCTTAGAACTGGTGCATGTGTACCTGTTATTCTTGAATGGTTCCAGTGACAGTCTCCCTTTGGAAAATGAATGATTTGTTTTATTGGAAAAACTGAAATCATCTTACATTATCAAATTTTGGCAAGGATGTTTGGAACCCAGAGGTATTATATGCTGATGAGAGTTTAAGTTGATAGAGTGATTGGAGAACAGTTGGACAGTATCCAGTAGAATGGAAAATATATCAATACATATAACCCATCAATTTTACTTTTGTATAGACTTTAGAACAGTCGTTCTGAATGGGGGCAGTTTTACTCCTCAAGGGACATTTGGCAATGCTTGGAGATACTTTTTGTTGTCACACCTCAGGAGTAATGTTGGCTTCTAGTGGGTAGAAGCCGGGGATGCTGTTAAACATTCTGCAATTTATAGGACAGACCCCCATAATAAAGAATTATCGGCCGGGCGCGGTGGCTCACGCTTGTAATCCCAGCACTTTGGGAGGCCGAGGCGGGCGGATCACGAGGTCAGCAGATCAAGACCACGGTGAAACCCTGTCTCTACTAAAAATACAAAAAATTAGCCGGGCGTGGTGGCGGGCACCTGTAGTCCCAGCTACTCGGAGAGGCTGAGGCAGTAGAATGGCGTGAACCCGGGAGGCGGAAGTTGCAGTGAGCCGAGATTGCGCCACTGCACTCCAGCCTGGGCGACAGAGCGAGACTCCGTCTCAAAAAAAAAAAAATAAATAAAGAATTATCTGGCCCAACATACCAAGAGTTCTGAGGTGGAGAAACTGTCTTTTAGAGAAACACTTACAAGTGAACAAAGAAACTTGTACAGAAAGGATATGTGTTAAAGCATTGACATTGTGAAAAATTAGAAATAACCTAAATGTCCATCAGCAGGGGAATGGATAAATAAAATGTGCTATGCATATGTGATTCGCTACTTGATAAAAGCATAGTTAAAAGGAACGAAGTAGATCGATAGATACAATAGTAGATCTCAAAAATGTGGAATTAAAAGAAGCAAGTACTTTCAGTATGGTATCATTTATGAAAACTGAAAAAATATATGAAACACAGCTCTATTATTTAAACATGTAACTGAAAATGTGGAAAATGAATTAGGAGGCCACATACCAATTTCATGATAGTGGTTGCTAGTAAGGAGGTAAAGAAGGGGAATGCCACTGGGGGGTGGTGAACAGTGGGCATCAACTTTAGTTATTCCTTTATATGTACGTAAAGTGAACCAAATATGGCTTCATATTTATGTGAATTTGCATAATGTGAATGTCATTTGTTATAAATTCTAGTTGGTGGTAACACAGATGTTTGTAATATTACCTTTTTTTATAGTTGAAAATTTCTCAACAACAAAAATACACTCATTGATGAATTTTTTGTGGTACTTGGTACAGCATGTTGCATTTTTTTGTTTGTTTGTTTGTTTGTTTTTAATTCTTCCTGTTCAGGAAGTTAACTGGGCTTCCTCTGGAGAAAAGGATATATTTTTGTATAGTCATTGTTTAGTTTATGTGTATAACTGTGAAGAAGCTGTTTTGACTGGCATTAACCATTAAGTTTGTGCTTAATTCACAAAGGAGAAAACCATGATAAAGAACTTCCAGTAACTGTTTATTTTGTTTTACGTCCTCTTTGTGTATTAGAATATATAGGAATAAGTGGCTTCCGGCAGAAACATGACAGATTTCTTCTATTTTGACATTTTGTTACATTGATTTTGTTGATGTTGTAAAGGTATCTGATTATAGTAGTTCAGTAATCCTTTCAGTAACTAACTCGGAAATTAAATTTAGGGATCTAAGTGATTTTAGGAACTTTGCTAATAAAAGGTACTTAAAAATCTTGTTAACTAACATTTTTTGAATAAGTTACACTTAACTGTGAAAATTTTATAAATGTTATTGAAGAGAGAAAATGGATATAATGTCATAGTGAAAGTTTTTTTCTTCCAGAACACAGAGATCACTTTTTATAAATGAGATAAATTAACAATAAAAAGAAGTGGGAATAATGCATGACCTGTAATCTTTTTCTTAAAGTGTTATAAAAATAAGTATCTCAAATATAGTGTAGTTAAAAGTTATAATAACTATTCATGATATCTTTGAATTTAAATTATCTCAAATTAAATAACTTAGGTGAAAATTACATTTATAATTATGTAGAAGTTTATAATTTTGAAGAAAAAAGCATTTGCCGAAATTATCCCAAAGTTTAGGAAGCCCACTAATTTAAATTTGAAAATTCAAAACAATCTTTTGTTAATGATTTTTATTTACCCTGGTAGAGAATTTAAATGCAAAAATAATAACCTATATCTCTTTACATGTAAACGTCAGTCCAAACGATGACTGAAAATTAATGACTTATTTAAAAAAAAAAAACAAGTCTTTCTTAAAATTTTAGATTAGATCTAATTTTTTTGTTAAAGGATTTTTATACAAATTATGAGAATGGCTTAATTATAAAATAAAGATAATTTAAATTCAGAATATTTAATTTAATATAATTTAAACTCAAATATATAATTATGCATAATTATGACTTCTAACTATATAAGTCGTGTAACCTTTTAAGATAATTTTTATAATTAGGTGTAAACAAGGCATGCATTATCTCCGGTTGGTTTTCTTGCTAATATTTGCAATTTAATAGTAGAGTTAATCCTTAATTGTTGAAAAAAGTTGTCTATAACATGGTTGTCAATTATACTGCTATATAATACAGTACATGATACATTGTAAGGGTCAAGCATTCAAGAAATAAATGTTTGTTAAAAAGTAAAACATCTCACTAGTGGGGTATGCGCGCGTGTGTGTTTGTGTGTGTGTGTGTGTGTGTAAGTAAAGTTGATTCTAGAAGACAATCACTGATTAAACCTAGAAATTTATTAGATTAGCTTTCCTTCAAATATAAAATATGTGCTCTTTCACAAGGGTATACAGTTCTGATTTGAACAGAAAAGGTGAGACCCTCTAGTTCAAACTCTTTTTAGAGCTGAGTTTGTGAAGAAGTACAAATAATCAATGTGGTACATTCTTTTTAAGTATGATTTTTAGTGAGACATTATAGAGTCAAAAAGGAATTAGCGCAATTATTTTAAGATAATATACTTAATATGGCAGAAAATTGATCACTATAGCAATTTTGAGTTCTATTCCCAGACTGTCATATGTATGAGGTCATTGTCTATTGTGGCATTTATTGAGGGATGTTTAGGTGGGAAAGCTTGTGATCCCCTGTTTTGTGATCTTAATCTTAAAACAATCAGGGATTTCAGTTATTAGAATCTTCCTGTAGTAAGCTTGCATCCTCTTTTGACAGATGTAGAGTTCAACTACTAGTCTTTCCCACCCACCCCCTAAAATTTTAAGCCATTTGCACTTCTTATGATAAAGAATTTTGGCTTTGTGGCTTAATTTTATTGAAAAAAAATTTGCAGTTTGCTTTTACTTAAAAATCTACTTATAAAGTATATTAATGTTTAATATATCTTAAAAAATATGCCTGCTTATTTATGTTTCAAGTAGGGATCAGGAAGTACAAGTGAAATGGTTAGTTTTGGGAACATTTTCTATACATGGATGTATCTATATATGTAGGGATTTTTTTTTTTAAGCCTACCTTTTTTTTTTTCTCCACAGAAAAGACTTGAAGCAGCCAAAAAACATACGTACAAATGTAATTATAATTGAGTAAAAACTCAGAAGGCACTATGGAATATTTTTCTTTTTCTTTATATCAAAATGGATTGATAGTTAAATTTGGTGTGGGCAACCAAAGTTTGAAATTATAAGGCCACATATTCTTCTAGCCTGAACATTGTGTCTGGCTGAAATAAGGCATTTTCTTTTTTTTAACTTGATAAATTTTCAGCTTAAATTCAACTTTTTTCTACACCACTCAGTAAAGATGTTTGGTGTTTTGTATCTGCTGAGGCATTAACTTTGAATCAGTATAGCTGTGGACTAGTTTGGAGAAGTTTTCTTATTTAAAGACCTTACCCCTCAGCTTTTCAGAATGGCTTATACTTTTAATTCTTCATGATTAAGTGTGGATGACAATTTTTGCCACATTCAGCCTTTACTTATTTATACCTGATGGAAGTTTTAATCACTCAGGCCAGCATTTTTTCTACCCTTGGAGGTAGTACCGTATGAGTCTTATTAAGGCTCAATAAGCAATTAAATTTAAAAAATAATCTCACTAAATTGTTCATATTTGATGACAATGAATCAAATAAGTTAATGCATCATTTCATTTAGTTTATCTGCTATGTATGCCTAATGATTGTCCTTTCAATTTCATTTGATGGGGAATGCTGCTAAGAAGCAGCTGTTGATTAGATTTTGGACATCTTTTTCTCTTTACATTGTTACATTCAATTTATGTATCCTTTTCTGTGTATTTTTTAATGCCGTTCACTATGTTCTTTTACATTCTAAGCTTTTATCCATTATTATATCTGTTCTATAAAGCCAGGACTCCATGAGGTTATTTTGATGCTTCAATTAGATATCTGTCAAATATTGAAAAAACAGTTTATACAACTATTAGTTATGATTCTTTTTTAGGAGGTGTAATGCCATAATTTCATTACATTAGTTTTACTAAGTAAGTTTGAATTTACATTTGATTTCTTCTGGAAGTCTTAACAGGGTCTTTTAAATGAACTGCATTTAAAAGTAAAAGAATCTGTTGTGTTTGGAAGATTTGACAGGTAGAGTATGCCAAAGTATTATATAGCTCACCTCACATTGAAGAGGACAGTTAATGGAAACTGGAATCCTGTTCGTTTTTATATAATTGAAAATACGTTCAGCCTCTGCTAATATAAGACTGTAATTTTTTTATTTCATAAAGTTACACATTAAAAATTCACCCTAATTTAATCAAGTAAACACAGTTTTGGCAGTAGGGACAGTATATTTCTACTGGGAGAGGGAATCTTTAGCTATTGAAATTTGGTCTCAAATGACTTTCTTTACTAAGTCCTCTTGTCCTTATTTTGTTTATTTATAGTATATCTAGCTCTTAGTTAGAAAAAAAAAAAAGAAAAAGCTAGTCTGGTCAGGGATTGTGTTCTAGTAATGTTGGTGGGTTTAGCCTTTAAACTGATAAGGAATTACCCACATATGTACCTGCATCTTTACTATCAGTTTTTTCTTGCATCTCAGACCTTCCATCTGTCTTCAGTTAGTCTGGAAAAATTTCAACCATTATTTATTTGGATACTGTTCATATCCTCTCTTTTATATTCTTTGTTCAAAAAAAAAAAAAGTCTTTTTTGTTGCCCAGATTGGAGTGCAGTGGTACTATCTTGGCTCACTGCAACCTCTGCTTCCTAGGCTCAAGCCATCTTCCCATCTCAGCCTCTGTAGTAGCTGGAACTACAGTTGTGCGCCACCCAGGAAATTTTTTGTTATTATTATTATACTTTAAGTTCTAGGGTACATGTGCAGAATGTGCAGGTTTGATACATAGGTAAACATGTGCCATTTTGGTTTGCTGCACCCATCAGCTCGTCATTTACATTAGGTATTTCTCCTAATGCTATCCCTCCTCCAGACCCTTACCCACTAACAGGCCCCAGTGTGTGATGTTCCCCGTCCTATGTCCAAGTGATCTCCTCGTTCAATTTCCACCTATGAGTGAGAACATGCAGTGTTTGGTTTTCTGTCCTTGTGATAGTTTGCTGAGAATGATGGTTTCCAGCTTCATCCATGTCCCTGCAAAGGACATGAACTCATCCTTTTTTATGGCTGCATAGTATTCCATGGTGTATATGTGTCACATTTTTCTAATCCAGTGCATCATTGATGGACATTTGGGTTGGTTCCAAGTCTTTGCTATTGTGGATTGTGTCACAATAAATATACGTGTGCATGTGTCTTTATAGTAGCATGATTTATAATCCTTTGGGTATATACCCAGTAATGGGATTGCTGGGTCAAATGGTATTTCTAGTTCTAGATCCTTGAGGGATACCACACTGACTTCCACAATGGTTGAACTAGTTTACAGTCCCACCAACAGTGTAAAAGTGTTCCTATTTCTCTATATCCTCTCCAGCATCTGTTGTTTCTTGACTTTTTAATGATCGCCATTCTAACTGGTGTGAGATGGTATGTCATTGTGGTTTTGATTTGCATTTCTCTGATGGCCAGTGATGATGAGCATTTTTTCACATGTCTGTTGGCTGCGTAGATGTCTTCTTTTGAGAAGTGTCTTTTCATATCCTTTGCCCACTTTTTGATGGGGTTGTTTGTTTTTTTCTTGTAAATTTGTTTGAGTTCTTTGTAGATTCTCGATATTAGCTCTTTGTCAGATAGGTAGATTGCAAAAATTTTCTCCCATTCTGTAGGTTGCCTGTTCACTCTGATGGTAGTTTCTTTTACTGCGTAGAAGCTCTTTAGTTTAATTAGATCCCATTTGTCTATTTTGGCTTTTGTTGCCATTGGTTTTGGTGTTTTAGTCATGAAGTCCTTGCCCACGCGTATGTCCTGAATGTTATTGCCTAGGTTTTCTTCTAGGGTTTTTATGGTTTTAGGTCTAACATTTAAGTCTTTAATCCATCTTGAATTAATTTTTGTATAAGGTGTAAGGAAGGGATCCAGTTTCAGCTTTCTACATATGGCTAGCCAGTTTTCCCAGCGCCATTTATTAAATAGGGAATCGTTTCCCCATTTCTTGTTTTTGTCAGGTTTGTCAAAGATCAGATGGTTGTAGTTGTGTGGTATTATTTCTGAGGCCTCTGTTCTGTTCCATTGGTGTATATATCTATTTTGGTACCAGTACCATGCTGTTTTGGTTACTGTAGCCTTGTAGTATAGTTTGAAGTTAGGTAGCGTGATGCCTCTAGCTTTGTTCTTTTTGCTTAGGATTGTCTTAGCAATGCGGGTTTTGTTTTGGTTCCATATGAAATTTAAAGTAGTTTTTTCCAATTCTGTGAAGAAAGTCATTGGTAGCTTGAAGGGGATGGCATTGAATCTATAAATTATCTTGGGCAGTATGGCCATTTTCACGATATTGGTTCTTCCTATCCGTGAGCATGGGATGTTCTTCCATTTGTTTGTGTCCTCTTTTATTTCATTGAGCAGTGGTTTGTAGTTCTCCTTGAAGAAGTCCTTCACATTCCTTGTAAGTTGGATTCCTAGGCATTTTATTCTCTTGGTAGCAATTGTGAATGAGAGTTCAGTCGTGATTTGGCTCTCTGTTTGTCTGTTATTGGTGTATAGGAATGCTTGTGATTTTTGCACATTGATTTTTTATCCTGAGACTTTGCTGAAGTTGCTTATCAGCTTAAGGAGATTTTGGGTTGAGACGATGGGGTTTTCTAGATACACAATCATGTCATCTGCAAACAGGAACAATTTGACTTCCTCTTTTCCTAATTGAATACCTTTTATTTCTTTGTCTTGCCTGATTGCCCTGGCCAGAACTTCCAACCCTATGTTGAATAGGAGTGGTGAGAGAGGGCATCCTTGTCTTGTGCCCGTTTTCCAAGGAAATGCTTCTGGTTGTTGCCCATTCAGTATGATATTGGCTGTGGGTTTGTCATAAATAGCTGTTATTATTTTGCGATACGTTCCATCAATACCTAGTTTATTGAGAGTTTTTAGCATGAAGTGCTGTTGAATTTTGTCGAAGGCCTTTTCTGCGTCTATTGAGATAATCACGTGGTTTTTATCATTGGTTCTGTTTATGTGATGGATTATGTTTATTGATTTATGTATGTTGAATCAGCCTTGCATCCCAGGGATGAAGCTGACCTGATCATGGTGGATAAGCTTTTTGATGTGATGCTGGATTTGGTTTGCCAGTATTTTATTGAGAATTTTCACATCAATGTTCATCAGGGATATTGGTCTAAAATTCTCTTTTTCTGTTGTGTCTCTGCCAGGCTTTGGTATCAGGAAGATGTTGGCCTCATAGAATGAGTTAGGGAGGATTCCTTCTTTTTCTATTGATTGGAATAGTTTCAGAAGGAATGGTACCAGCTCCTCTTTGTACCTCTGGTAGAATTTAGCTGTGAATCCGTCTGGTCCTGGACTTTTTTTTGGTTGGTAGGCTATTAATTATTGCCTCAATTTCAGAGCCTGTTATTGTTCTATTCAGAGATTCAACTTCTTGCTGGTTTAGTCTTGGTTTAGTCTTGTGTGTATCCAGGGATTTATCTATTTCTTCTAGATTTTCTAGTTATTTTATAGTATCCTCTGATGGTAGTTTGTATTTCTATGTAATCGGTGGTGATATCCCCTTTATCATTTTTATTGCATCTGTTTGATTCTTCTCTCTTTTCTTTATTAGTCTTGCTAGTGGTCTATCAATTTTGTTGATCTTTTCAAAAAACCAGCTCTTGGATTCATTGATTTTTTTTTTTGAAGGGATTTTTGTGTCTCTGTTTCCTTCAGTTCTGCTCTGATCTTGGTTATTTCTTGCCTTCTGCTAGCTGTTTTTTTTTTGTTTGCTCTTTCTTCTCTAGTTCTTTTAATTGTGATGTTAGGGTGTCGATTTTAGATCTTTCCTGCCTTCCTTTGTGGGCATTTAGAGCTATAAATTTCCCTCTACACACTGCTTTAAATGTGTCCCAGAGATTCTGGTACGTTGTGTCTTTGTTCTCATTGGTTTCAAAGAACATCTTTATTTCAGCCTTCATTTTGGTATTTACCCAGTAGTCATTCAGGAATAAGTTGTTCAGTTTTCATGTAGTAGTGTGTGGTTCTGATGACTCTCTTAATCCTGAGTTCTAATTTGATTGCACTATGGTCTGAGAGACAGTTCGTTGTGATTTATGTTCTTTTACATTTGCTGAGGAGTGCTTTACTTCCAATTATGTGGTCAATTTCAGAATAAGTGCGATATGGTGCTGAGAAGAATGTATATTTTGTTGATTTGGGGTGGAGAGTTCTGTAGATATCTATTAGGTCAGCTTGGTGCAGAGCTGAGTTCAAGTCCTGGATATCTTTGTTAACCTTCTGTCTTGTTGATCTGTCTAATATTGACAGTGGGGTGTTAAAGTCTCCCATTATTATTGTGTGGGAGTCTAAGTCTCCTTGTAGGTCTGTAAGGACTTGCTTTATGAATCTGGGTGCTGTTGTATTGGGTGTATATATATTTAGGATAGTTAGTTCTTCTTGTTGAATTGATCCCTTTACCATTATGTAATGGCCTTCTTTGTCTCTTTGGATCTTTATTGGTTTATAGTCTGTTTTATCAGAGACTAGGATTGCAACCCCTGCTTTTTTTTGCTTTCCATTTGCTTGGTAGGTCTTCCTCCATCCCTTTATTTTTAGTCTGTGTGCGTCTTTGCACGTGAGATGGGTCTCCTGAATACAGCCCAGTGATGGGTCTTGATTCTTTATCCAATTTGCCAGTCTGTGTCTTTTAATTGGGGACATTTAGCCCATTTACATTTAAGGTTAATATTGTTATGTGTGAATTTGATCCTGTCATTATGATGTTCACTGGTTATTTTGCCCGTTAATTGATGCAGTTTCTTCATAGCATCGATGGTCTTTACGATTTGGCATGTTTTTGCAGTGGCTTGTACCAGTTGTTTCTTTCCATGTTTAGTGCTTCCTTCAGGAGCTCTTGTAAGGCAGGCCTGGTGGTGACAGAATCTCTCAGCATTTGCTTGTGTGTAAAGGATTTTATTTCTCCTTTATTTATGAAGCTTAGTTTGGCTGGATATGAAATTCTGGGTTGAAAATTCTTTTTTTTAATAATGTTGAATATTGGCCCCCACTTTCTTCTGGCTTGTAGGGTTTCTGCCAAGAGATCTGCTGTTAGTCTGATGGGCTTCCTTTTGTGGGCAACTTAACCTTTCTCTCTGGCTGCCCTTAACATTTTTTCCTTCCTTTCAACCTTGGTGGGTCTGACAATTATGTGTCTTGGGGTTGTTATTCTCGAGGAGTATCTTTGTGGTGTTCTCTGTATTTCCTGAATTTGAATATTGGTCTGCCTTGCCAGGTTGGGGAAGTTTTCTTGGATAATATCCTGAAGACTGTTTTCCAACTTGGGTCCATTCTCCCCATCACTTTCAGGTACACCAATCAAACGTAGATTTTGTCTTTTCACATAGTCGCATATTGCTTGGAATCTTTGTTTGTTTCTTTTTTTCTTCAACCCTATCTTCTCGCTTTATTTCATTAATTTGATCTTCAGTCACTGATACCCTTTCTTCTAGTTGATCAAATCGGCTATTGACGCTTGTTCGTAAGTTGCGTAGTTCTCATGCCATGGTTTTCATCTCCATGACGTCATTTAAGGTCTTCTCTACACTGTTTGTTCTAGTTAGCCATTCATCTAACATTTTTTCAAGGTTTTTAGCTTCCTTGTGATGTGTTAGAACATGCTCCTTTAGCTTGGAAAAGTTTGTTATTACCGACCTTCTGAAGCCTACTTCTGTCAACTTATCAAAGTCGTTCTCTGTACAGCTTTATTCCATTGCTGGCAAGGAGCTGCGATCCTTTGGAGGAGAAGAGGCACTCTGATTTTTAGAATTTTCAGCTTTTCTGCTCTGGTTTCTCCCCATCTTTGTGGTTTTATCTACCTTTGGTCTTTGATGTTGGTTACCTGCAGATGGGGTTTTGGTGTAGATGTCCTTTTTGTTGATGTTGATGCTATTCCTTTCTTTTGGTTAGTTTTCCTTCTAACAGGTCCCTTAGCTGAAGGTCTGCTGGAGTTTCCTGGAGGTCCACTCCAGACTCTTTTTGCCTGGGTATCACCAGCAGAGGCTGCAGAACAGCAAATATTGCAGAACAGCAAATATTGCTGCCTGATCCTTCCTGTGGAACCCTCGTCCCGGTGGGGTGCCCGCTTACATGAGGTGTCTGTTGGCCCCTACTGGGCGGTGTCTCCCAGTTTGGCTACACGGGTTCAGGGTCCCAATTGAGGAGGCAGTCCGTCCATTCTCAGAGCTCAAACGCTGTGTTAGGAGAACCACTGCGCTCTTCAGAGCCGTCAGACAGGGATGTTTAAATCTGCAGAAGTTGTCTGCTGCCTTTTGTTCAGCTAAGGCCTGTCTACCAAGGTGGAGTCTAGAGGCTGTAGTGTGTGCTGAGCTGCAGTGGGCTCCGCCCAGTTCGAGCTTCCTGGCAGCTTTGTTTACCTACTGAAGCCTCAGCAGTGACGGACGCCCCTCCCCCAGCCAGGCTGCCACCTCGCAGTTCAATCTCAGACTGCTGCGCTAGCAGTGAGCAAGTCTGCGTGGGTGTGGGACCCACCAAGCCAGGCACAGGAGAGAATCTCCTTGTCTGCTGGTTGCTAAGACCTTGAGCAAAGTGCAGTTTTTGGGTGGGAGTGTCAGGTTTTTCCAGGTATAGTATGTCACGGCTTCCCTTGGCTATGAAAGGGAAATCCCTGACCCCTTTTACTTCCCAGTTGAGGCGATGCCCCACCCTGCTTCAGCTTGCCTTCTGTGAGCTGCACCCACTGTCCAGCCAGTCCCAATGAGATGAACCAGGTACCTCAGTTGGAAATGCAGATATCACCTGTCTTCTGCATCAGTCACTCTGGGAGCTGCAGACCGAAGCTGTTCCTATTTGGCTGTCTTGGAAGGGATCTAGGCCTTAAGGCTGAGAAGTCCGAGGTCAAGGGTTCACATCTGATGACAGCCTTTTTGCTGGTGAGGACTTTACACTCCCAGGGCAGTGCAGAGCCTCATATGCCATGGGGGCTCCACCCAGGTAATGTTTGTATTTTTTGTAGAGGCAGGTTCTTGCCATGTTGCCCAGGCTGGTCTCGAACTCTTGGGCTCAAGTGATCTGCCTGCCTTGGCTTCCCAAAGTGCTGGGATTACAAGGGTGAGCTACCGTTCCTGGCCTATATTCGTTTATATCCTTTTATAATTCTGATCTACTTGTGTTTTAGACCAGTGCTACTCAACCTGTGATCTTCAGATCAGTGCTGGTCTGCAAACTGATTTTACTGGTCTGTGAAGAAGTAAAGACAAATTCAGAGAAAGCATTTAGAAACTTTTATATCTAATTGACATTACCTAATAAGCATATAATTTTTAAAAAAATTAATTTTCATTGCATTTTACAAAAGTTTTTCTCTCCAATGGATTGGCAATTTAAAAATGGTCTCCTGTATCACAGGTAGATTTAGAAGTATTTTGTTTAGACCTCTTTTATTCTATTCTTTGTATCTCTTAACTGCTCTTATATAGATTTTTTCTGTGTCTTTGAACTGCATTTTAGATGGATTTTTAAGAATTAATTCACTAATTCTTTCTCTATGCAACTCTTGCACTTTTACACTGAATTAAAAATTTTAGGCTAGGTGTGGTGACTCATACCTGTAATCCCAGCACTTTGGGAGGCTGAGGTGGGCGGATCACCTGAGATTAGGAGTTTGGGAGCATCCTGGCCAACATGGCGAAATCCCGTCTCTACTAAAAATACAAAAATTAGCTGGGCATGGTGGCAGACGCTTGTAAACCCAGCTTTTGGGAGGCTGAGGCCGGAGGTCATTTGAACCTGAGAGGTGGAGGCTGCAGTGAGCCGAGATTGCTCCACTACACTTCAGCCTGCATGACAGAACGAGGCCTCATCTCAAAAAAAAGAAAAAAAAAATTACTTAATGTTTTTTATTTCTTGAAGTTTTATGTTTTATATAGATATTATTGCTTGAAACATTCTTACTGTATGCTCTTTCCAACAGTGGAATAGTCTGTATGCTAATTTTGCCATGTCTTTTTTGTGATGGCTCTCTTTTGTTGTGTGTGGAATCCTTGGATTTTTTTTTTGTTTCTACCTGAGTAGTGTATCTTGGAAAGGTGTTGGATTGAGGCTTGGGTTGAAGTCATTTTCATTTTTTTTTTTTGTTGTTGTTGAGACGGAGTATCACTCTGTTGCCAGGCTGCCTGGCTGGAGTGCAGTGGCTCGATCTTGGCTCACTGCAGCCTCTGCCTCACGGATTCAAGTGATTCTCCTGCCTCAGGCTCCCGCGTAGCTGGGACTACAGGCATGCGCCACCGTGCCCAACTAATTTTTGTATTTTTAGTAGAGACGGGGTTTCACCATGTTGGCCAGGATGGTCTCCATCTCTTGACCTCATGATCCGCCCGCCTTGGCCTGCCAAAGTGCTGGGATTACAAGCATGAGCCACCGCACCCGGCCTGAAGTCATTTTCTTTCACAGAGCATTTGCCTGTGCTTTCACCAGTTGCCTGCCTAGCAGATTAAGAATGCTTTAAATATGGAATTTATTGGATCTCATATGAAATTTATTGGATCATACAAGTAGTGTGAATTTAGTGTGAGAACCTTTGTGAAGGCCACTTTGTGGTTACAGTTGCAGGAGAATTGATAAAACATTCTAGAAGTGACAAAATTATAGAGATGGAATACCGATTAATGGTTGCCAGGAATTAGGAATGGTGGGAGTGCCAGGGATCAGGGGATTGGTGTGACTATAAAGGTGTTACAGGAGGGAGATCTTTGTGGTTCCTCGTTGCTGTTAACATGAGGATGTTCCCCTTGAGAGCACCAACTTTATATAGGTGTTTTCTTGTGATAGACTCCTTAAAATCTTGTTTCGTAAGCCTTGTGCAGCCATCAAAATGTAAGCTCAGTTTTACCAACGTTAGGCATATACTGTCAGGATGAGAGCTGGTTTCTCTGTTTGCTTACTGTTTTGTAAGGTTTCTCCTTTATTTATAGCTTATATGTATACTGTACTTTCTTGCTAACTAAACCCTTAAACAGATTCTTTTTCCTCTAAGTTTTAAAGTTAGATTTGAATAGTCTCAAGATATCTAGCTTTACATACTGCTGGAAAGCAGTATTCCTGTCTACAATTTAGTCTTATAAAGCAGCAGTCCCCCCTTTTTGGCACCAGGGACCAGTTTCGTGGAAGACAATTTTTCCATGGATGGGGGTGGGGTTATGGTTTTGGGATGAAACTGTTCCACCTTAGATCACCAGGCATTAGATTCTCATAAGGAGCACACAACCTAGATCGTTCACATGTGCTGTTCACAAAAGGGTTAGCAGTCTTAGGAGAATCTAATGCCACTGCTGTTCTGACAGGAGGCAGAGCTTAGGTGGTAATGTGAGCAATGGGGAGCAGCTGTAAATACAGATGAAGCTTTGCTTGCTTGCCTATGGCCCCAGGGGTTGGAGACCCCTGTTATAAAATATGGCTATTTTTATGCTTCAGTTCTCTTATATTCTTATTATAATGGTTATTTTTCCGTATTTCTTTGGTTTGTCATTCTTGTATAGGCCATTGCAATCTACTCCTCGTTATGTTTTCTAGTCATGTTTCCCACCGTTTTTTTGTTAGCCATATTATGACTTATTAAAGCATCATGTATTATAGCAACAATTCTTTTATTCATATCCTTTTATACTGATTAAATGCTGTCTCTTCTTTTTGGCTCATACTGGTCCTTCTAGCACTGTTGACGTTTTGGGCTGAATAATTGATTTTTTTGGGGGAGGGGTCCTATCCTGTTTGTTGTATGTTTAGGTATGTTTAGGGATGGTAGGTTTAGGTATGTTTAGCTGCATCCCTGGCCACTACTCACCAGATGCAAGTTATATTTCTCATTTGGAACAACCTAAAGTTTTTCTAGACATTGCCAAATGTCCCCTGGGGGCAGTATCTTCCATAGTTGACAACTACTATTGTATTCCTATATGATTTTGATCTGAGACACAGAGACGTTTCTGATTATCCCTGCCTGATGTGACTTTTTACCTGCTGGATTTTCTGTAGTATACATTGTCTGGATTATACATTTATCTTTTATTACATTTTGTTATGAATTCCCCTCCCTCCCTCCCTCCCTTTTTTCTCTTTTTCTTTTCTTTTTTTTTTTTGAGACAGGGTCTCTCTCTGTCGCCCAGGCAGGGCCCACTGCAGCGTCGACCATCCCAGCTCAAGTGATCCTCCAACCTCAGCCTCCTGGGTAGCTGGGGCCATAGGCACACACCACCATGCCTAGCTAATTTTTTGTATTTTTAGAATAGACGGGGTTTTGCCATGTTGTCCACTGATCTCAAATTCCTGGACTCAAGCAGTCCACCCACCTTGGCCTCCCAAAGTGCTGGGATTACAGTGGTGAGCCATTGTGCCCGGACTTTGTTGTGAGTTTTCTAACTCATTTTCTAGAGGACTGGGACCATCTGTTTCACTTTTTTGTTTGTTTGCTATTTTGGCCAACTCTATGCACTTGTTAGTAGCTTTGAATGTCTTTTCCTTTGTTTTTCCATTTCTTTTATGGTGATAATGGGGATTTTAGAAAATAAATCACTCTAGAAGATATGGAAAATTTTGAAGCATTCTAAATTATGAGACTCTATTAATGGTAATTATGGACTTTCAGACAATGGAATTAATGCTAATATAACAATTCTCTGTGTACCCAGTAATAACTCTGGAAAATTCAGGACAATTCAAGATAGTTTTAAAAATATAAGAAATATAATTTATGTTAGATGTGTTCATTATACAAGTAACCAGAAAAATGTACAGTAGGGTAGAAATTTTAAAAATAGGCTGAGAAATATAGAAAGTGGAAGGATTTGTAGAAGCATGAAGGACAAATGATTAGTTCCACAGAGTGAGATGAGAAAAGTAATCAATATGTCGGGGTACATTGTTAGGAATGATGGATGTAGCATCTGGTTAGGAGTGACTTGTGCAAAGCTGACAAACGTGATATGTGAATGCCAGTAAGTTGAATACAAGTTGGGCACAGAGAAGTTGGCTTCTTAGTACTGCCTAAAGAGAAACATCTATGTTTTGCCCCGGTTGGTAAAGATACAGCTCAGGTATAGATGCTCCGTGCCATTGTTTAAATCAGTGAATTCTAGGTAATAAAATAAATTGAAGCCTGAACCTAACCACTTTTCTAAGGTGGCTGATTGCCTCTTCATCTGTGCCAAAATTTTTATGAAAAATAATCAATATGCATAGTATATATTCATTGTAGAAAAACTAGAAATTAATGAAATGTATGAATAAAGTAAAATTTAGTTACAATTCCTCAAAGCAGAGCTGAACCACTAGTATCAGTTTAGTTTTTATTTTCTTAAGTTTTATATGGTCTTAGTCTCTCTAGATGTAGCTATATGATGGGCCTATATGTATGTGTATATATATACTAGTATATGTATTTGTATATATGTATATTGATATGAAATGGGTTATTGTATATGAAATAGTTTATATTGTTTTTTATTTAATACTGTGAACAGTTCTCCATATCAGTAAAATTCTTCAAAGTGATATTCAGTGAAATCATAGCATTCTATTCTGAGATTATCCCTAAATTTAACCATTCTCCTATTGTTAAATATCTTTTCCTTCATTTTCATTAATGTAATTTGCAGTGAACTTCTTTAATGAAAATCTTTCAGTACCTCTTTCATTTTCTTTGAAGAATTGTAACTTTTACTGCAGTCTGCCTCTTTTAATTCACCTCACAAAATTTATTCTGTCTTCTTTAGTTACAAAAGAATCCCAGTTTTATAGCTGAGTATATTGACAGTGTTACAGACGACATTGCCTGGCCTTCCAAGTGGTTAAGTGTGACCAAAGGGCTAAGTTTATGGTTTATAAGATATAAGGTGGAATATTATGTGAGATAAGGGAATAGGGAGGGCTTTCTTCCCCTTTCATACTTCTTCCTGCTGCTTGCAATGTAGGTAGATTAGCTGCAATTCTCATAGCCTTCTTGGAATATGAGGTGACTTTGAATAGAAACAGTGTACAGTAGAGCAAAAAGGTGGAAGGAACTTGGGCCCCTTATAGTTGGAGCTGCCATATCAGCCTGTGATTTCCTTCTGGACATTTACATGGGAGAAATAAATTTGTCTCCTCCCTCCTTTTTTCCCCTCTCCTTGTTATTATTTGATTATTATTTTTATTGATTTGGGAGGGATGTGACCTAATCCTAGCTGATAAAGTATACCATTATTTAAAGCCTCTATATGATAATGTAACAGATCAAATATAAGGAAACATACATTTTTGTCATTCCTTGGTTTCTGAAAGTGTTGGGATTACAGGTGTGAGCCACCATGTCTGGCTAAATTTAGCTTTTAATGCTGCCATATTAACTTGTTGAAAACATTTTGATATATGAAATTTTTAGAAAACATTTTTATGACTATAGACTTACTGTTTAATATTGATTCTAAGAAAGGTAATCATAACTTAGTGATATCAGTGAAGAATACATATTTGAAAAAGTAAGATAGTGTTTGAGCAGTTTTAGCTTTAGAGAAAAATGGAGCAGAAAGTACAAAGGGTTCCCATATACCCGGTCTCCCAAGGATACACTTTTTTAATCCAGGATATTTCACTATACATATTATACATAGAAAAAAGACTCTACATCTATTAACCAAATATATATTATTTTGTAATAGGAAAACCATACATGTTACTTTAATTCGGGGTTTCCTACCCTCATCACTACTAACATTTTAGGCTAGATAATTCCTTGTTGTAGGAGCCATCCTGTGCATTGTAGGATGTTTAGCAGCATCCCTGACCTCTACCCACTAGATGTCAGTAATTCTTCCTAGTCGTGACATGCAAAATGCCTCCATGCATTGCCAAATGTCCCTTAAGAATGTCACCCTTAGTTGAGAACCAGTGCTTTAACAATATAGATGTTTTAGAATTTTCTATATTTTTCAGGTTTGGCCTAAATTTAAGGGCTCTATAGCTTAATCAATCTTCCCACTGAAGATTGTATAGGCAAAATGTGGATCTTTCCTGCCACTTGGGCACTGTGGGCAGTATACATAATTTTACTGGGCCTCAGTTTCCTTCACTGAAAAATAGGTAAAATGTTACCTAACTTGAAAGATTGTTGTGAGAATTCACTAAGATAAATTATATAAAACACTTTGATTAATTAATTAGTAAATTAGATTAATTTCCTTCTCTTCAAATATACTATATTGTTTTAATGTAGTCCGTTCCGTGTGTCAAAAACCATCACAAAGTTATTATTTCTATGGGAACAGCTATCATAACTTGGGATATACTATTTAAGGATATAAAGAATGCTATACTATGGATAGATAAAAACTTTGTTAAATGAAGGCTGATTTATGAGGTCAGTTGTGTTTTGACCCTTTATGGTACCCTGATTAGATTGTGACTACATTCAG
Source organism: Hylobates moloch (assembly GCF_009828535.3). Lineage (NCBI taxonomy): Eukaryota > Metazoa > Chordata > Mammalia > Primates > Hylobatidae > Hylobates > Hylobates moloch. Next base: position 22,810,986 of record NW_026652297.1, on the reverse strand, counting down.
ATTGTAACAGTTAAGTGATCTCATCGTGTTCTTTCAAGGACTTTGAGCTTCCCAGATTGAAGATAGCATTAGATGCCAGCCAATCACTTTGTCCTTTGAAGTTTTTGTCTTTCACATCTGAAATCCCGCCAATTGTAACAGCTTGTGTGTCAGCCCCAATAGAGAAAGTTGGATACTGTCAAGTTGAAGTTAGTCCACTGAAGACTTCTAAAAATCTTGACATAGTTTATGACTAATAATGTCGACTTCCCATTATTTTTAGAATTGTAAAACATTGTCCACTAGTGAATGAAATGCCATCTATAATAATTAAGGCTATTCTTATTGTTCTCCTGCAGAAAACTTCTAAAGATTTGGTGAAGATAGGAAAACTGTCAGAAAGGCTGTAGCATTATTATATTGTAGGTATTTCTTTGAAAAAGAAGTGTAAGTTAAGAATATCTTGAGTGTCTAGTTGTTTGAGGGAAAATATGTTAGAGAAAGATATATATAATATCGAGGCAGTTGTATTATAATTATATTAATGATGTATGAGAACTAATCCTATGCAGTCTTTTAAATGTTAAAAATGTGTTCATTTATATTGAGATGAGGATTTTACCAATAGTATTGAAAAATATTTCTAATTCTAACAAGGATTGATCTAGCTTATGTACATTTGCTTATTTAAAATTATCAAAATCCGGAAAATCATTGTAGCTTTGTAGGTTGTGATACATTTGGGTGACTTATTGTTTAGGTTATTTTGCAGAATTATTTATTTGCTGTTTTATTTATGTATTTCATTATTTATTTATTTGATTATTTAGTAAATTATTTATCTGATGAATTATTAATACATCTTCATGACATCCTTTACATTATTTATAACTTAATTTTGAGTTTATTGCTTTTAGACGCTGCATTGTTACTGACTAGCTTTGATTTTTTTCTTTGTGGTTCTTGAAAATTAAAGTATCAGCTCTAAGGCAAAAGTATAGTCATTGCAATGCTCATGGATTTTTTTTTAATTTATGGCAGAGATAAAATTTCAGCTTTGTTTAGCTTTAAATTTACCTATTTAGAGTTACCAGTGGTAGAATGTTTGTGTATTATGTGCATACTCATTTTAGAGTCACTTACAAATTAATGATATAGCCTATCATTTGTAAACAGTGATTGAACATGTAAACCTCAGTCTGCATTACCCTTTGTGTCTTTAAAGGAGAGATCTGCATTTCTTACTTGTTTTAAAATGAATAAGTCTTCGTTATTTTATTTTAATGGCAAATCTGTTTTACTGCTGGAATATTTTTAGGACAGTTCAGAGAAATGAAGTCCAACTCAGATTTGGATTCCTGACGAATAAATTTGACTGCTGTAATCTTTGTTTTTTTAAATCCCCCTTATATTTGTATTTGGAAAACATCAGGATGTTTATATAAATCTTTCTATATAAATTGTGTATGTCAGTCATAATGACATATTTCTTATGGAAATTTTTATATTTAATGAATGAAAATGGACAAAGAGCTTTATAAATGCAAGCTGTAGTTTGACTTAATCTATTGTGTAAAGTTTCTATTTTTAATCAAACTTAAGATCATGTCTTCTGATTCTATTTCGTAACAGAGCAGTTATTAGGGCTCTCTTATTGAAAGGGTTTAATGAATAGGTTAAAGTAGTCATTCGGGTGAGTGCCGTATGCACAATGTGGTCTTTATTTTGTGTTTGCTTGCAGTGAATTACTACGTACTTTACAGTTTTCACACTTCAGAGAGAAACTGCATTGTACATTTCAAGTTGATATGCTACTGAAATATAGTGAAAATGGCCTCTGTAGACAGGTTTCACTATAAAATTGTAAATTATGCATACATATATCCAAATTTCTTATTTTGAAATATTGAATATATGAATATTTAATTGGAATGTTGCTTTAGTATCTTCATATGCTTGCCTTAAAGGAAGTGTTTTCCTTTGATTTATATACATGGATTTAGAAATGTGTGTATCATACATATCTGTGTCTTTTCTCTTCTGGAGATGAACAACCACAGATACTATTAGATATGGCATTTTCTTTTTAAATGTGCTTCAGTAATGCCAGTGTGATCTTCTTTTGAAAAAAATAAAAAAAAATAAAAAGCTTCCTTCTCCAGTGTTGAATAATCTACCCAGCCCCTATTATTAACATATATTTGGGGAGTGCTAGCTGTGTCATCTAAGTGATCTTTCCTTGGAGGTTACACAGATGTGTGCACAGACACCCATGCACATGTGAAATTTTCTTATGACATCAAAATAACTCTTTAGGACTTGTTTTTGAAAAGAGACATTAATGTCGACTTTTATAATACTTAGCTTTGTTGATTTCTTATGTGCAGATACAGAGCTCATATCTTTTACATGGATTATTTGTTAATCTTCACAGTGATATAAGTACTGTTCATTTTCGAGTTGAAGAAATACTGAGACTTAGAGATGTTAAGTAGCTTGCTCATTGCCACACAGCTGAAAGTGGTGGGGCTTGCATTAGGACTCATTTACTCTGACTCAAAGGCCTTTCTGTGTAGCCCATTACAGTTTTGTATGCATAGATAGTACTCCGTAGTTTTTAACCAAAGTTGTTTTACTTTTTTTAGAGAATACTGGTATTTCCCTCTGAATATTTAACTTGTAAAGTATATTCATTTTGTATAACATTTAGTCATCTTTCTTAAACAGCAGGCAAGTACTTGAGCCTCTTGAATTTTCTGATTTCATTCTTATAATACTGTATTGTTGCGGAAAAATTATATACAAAAGAAGAATTTGTGCTTTGGGGATAGTGTTTGCCTGGTGGATGTGCAACACTCTTATCAGGTCTTTTGACTCTTAAGCCCAAGGCCATTTCCAGGGCTCTATTAGGTAAAATTTAATTTCCTTAAAAAAAATAATGTTCTTATCAGGGTCACACATGTACATATTGTTAAAAGAGTGATTAAGTGCTTGATGCCTGAGCTTTTATAGAAATGACCACAAACACTATTAATCCCAAATATAATCTTTAATACACAGTTAAGCATCTTAACAGGTGCATAAAAAGGACAAGAAAGCAATCAATTATAATTCTAAACTTTTAGATGTAATTATTTAAAATATTATGGGGAACCTTAAAAAGTAAGGAAAGATGTTGTGAATTAGTATGAGACTAAGAGGAAAAGATCTTTCCGACCTGTTTTCTACTTGAAGACAGAGGGAAGCTTCCATCCTGGGTCTTAAATATTCAGAGCATCTCAGAGAACAGATGAATTAGACAGCAACAGAGTTTGGGTGATATTGGTATGAGTGCCATAAGTAACTGTATCTATGTGACCGGTAGGGTACTGTATGAATCACTGAAAGTTTTTAAGTTAGAAAGATTTTTCAAGTAAATAATGTTACAACATAAAATCCTAGGAACACGATTTATTAATAGGAAATATTTTAATAACTAGGTTAATGACATAATTTATCTTATAATCCAGGAGAGTTTTGAGAATGAAAGAGTATACTGTAATATGTAAGAACAACAGGTACAAACTGGGACCTTCCTGGTCAAATGGGGACCCGTGGTAGTACCTGAACTTCTATTGAGTAATTTCTAATAGTCTCGTAAAGTGTATGTTTAACAGGAGTCTTAATTCATGTGTTGTAATATCTTTAAGAATGTTTTCTTTATGATTAAACTAAGTTCTCTTGTGGCCAGTATTTATGTTAGCCAACATAGGCATTTTGTAATTGACTTTAGTAAATGATAACTCTGATATTTTATGGCTTTTGGAACCTATTTTCAAGGTGACAGTAAAAGATGATTACTTTTGGGAGCAGAACGATAAGTATGGCAAAGTCGATCATACTTTAATGGATAGTTCTAAAGTTTTTCTTCATATAAAGCATTACAAGTTTTTTTCAAAAATTATGTTTTATTTCATTTTTCTAGAGATGGGGTCTTGAAGTCCTGGGCTCAAGCGGTCCTCCTGTCTTGGCCTCCCAAAATGCTGGGATTACAGGAGTGAGCCATCACGCCTGGCCTGTTAAAGAAATTTTTGTGCTTGCTTTGCCTTTTAAATCTTATAATTCAGCAGTTCCCAACCTTTTTGGCACCAGGGATTGGTTTCATGGAAGACAATTTTTATATGGATGGTGGGGGGTAGAGTGGGGATGGTTTCAAGAAGAAACTGTTCCACCTCAGATCATCAAGCATTAGTTAGATTCTTATAAGGTGCAGGCAACCTAGCTCCCTTGCATGCGCAGTTCACGATAGGGTTTGCATTCCTATGAGAATCTAATGCTGCTGCTGATCTGACAGGAGGCGAAGCTCAGGTAAGTCATACGACTGATGAGGAGCAGCCGTAAATACAGAGGAAGCTTTGCTGGCTGGTCTGCCACTCACTTCTTGCTGTGTGGCCTGGCTTCTAACAGGCCACCTACCTGTATCAATCCATGGCCTGGGGGTTGGAGACCCATGTTCTAATTCGTAGTATGTTTGACATTTTCTTGAAATCTAATCCTGTTTGTTATACCTTTTGAATTTATAATTTCATGTTGGATGATCCAGTGGTCTTTCTTTAAAAGCATGTTACATGTCATATATGTTGATAAAGTTGGCAGTTTTGCCAAAACATTTCTGAAAACAACTATTTTTCCTTGGTGAAATTCTGTGTGGGAAAATAGAAATCTCTAGATGAGAGTAACTTAATTTTTTTGTGTAGTTTTCTTTTTAATTTCCTCCTGATACGTATTTATCTGACATGGCAAATTACATTGTTAAAGTCATAGTTACATTGTACAATTTTAATTTTTAGTTTTTGTGTTTAGAACATACATGACTTGTTAAGTTGAACCAGGTAACGAGAGTGGCGTATTTGTACTTGAATGTGCATTGAACAATTGGAAAAATTCTTGTGCAATAAATCTTATTCATATGTATAATATGAGAACTTTTTCTTTGTTGAGAAATGCCTATTATGCCTAACAAAAAAGGAAAGAACTACCCATATATTCTCCCTCAAGTTAGTTACAGTATGAAGCACTTCCTGAAATACTTTACTATAGTTCTAAGAGTAATACTATGTCTTATGAATCGGCTCTGAGAGTAGCTTCTTTATAATTATGACAAGTAAAAGTACAGCCAAAGGTCCCGGTAAACAAGAGATTTCTTTCATGCCTCGTCCATTTTGTGGACAGCATATGAAGCAGTTTGGGTCCCTGCACTGATGTTTTAGTAAAGTAATCAAGGTTGTTCTCATGGAAGTGTTTCAAATCTCTTTCTGCCTACCTCCCATGTGGTTGCAAAATTTGGCATGAATGTGTATTTGAATTCTGGACTAATTAAATAGATCCTTATTAAATTTAGAGTTTGCAAACAAAAAAGGGGACCCTGTTGTACTTCAGGGATTTCTTAGGCTGTTACATAATAGTGATATATAGGAGCCTTTAATAATACTAAATACTATAGTGACTTGATACAGTGTCTCAGTATTGGCCATCTTAGTACTGATATTGTTCATAGAAACAGTAAAAACCAAACAACATAGCAATAACAACAAAAACAATATCACACAAATTATATAAATGACATGCCTTAGATCCTGTATTTGACTTTAATTTGGCTATCTAAATAAAAGAGTATTAAAAAGGTCATATATAGGAAAGCCTTTTATTAAAAAGTGAATAGCCAGACGCTGGCGCTGTAGCTCACGTCTGTAGTCCCAGCACTCTGGGAGGCTGAGGCAGGAGGATCACTTGCGCCCAAGAGTTTGAGATCAATCTGAGGAACATAGGGAGATCCTATCTCTACAAATATAAAAATAAAAAAAATAGCCAGATATGGTGGTGTGTACCTGTGGTCCCATGCTGAGGAGGGAGGATTGCTTGAGTCTAGGAGATTGAGGCTGCAATGAGCCGTGATCACCCCACTGCACTCTAGCCTGGATGACATAGCAAGACCCTGTCTTAAAAAAAAACAAAAACAAAGAGAATATACATATGTTCTAGAGTGATTGTATCAGATCTCTTTAAGTCATCCTCAGTACAGAGTACCAAAAAATGCATCTAAAGAAAGAACATTTAGATGAAGATAAAATTGATAAATTAAAACTTTTAGTATAACTGATAAAAGTGTTTCCTTCATACTTTTTTCTATTGTTTCCACACCCTAGCAGGCTTTTTCTTACTGTAAGACTTCTAGAGGAACAGTTTTCAAACAAGGTTGGTGCTGCTCCATTAGGGAGTTTCACAAATTGGTTTGGGGTTTTCACTCGTCACGATTGTGAGAGTGTTTTTGGCATTTAATGGATGGGGACCAGGTATGCTAGATATTCTGCAATGCAAGGGCCAGCTAGTCTCAGACTACAGTTTGTCCCAAGTACCACACAACTTTTGAATATCTGCTTTTGACTAAACTCTGTTCAAAGATAAATCAGTAATACTTCACTATATAAAAATATTGATATTTTTATAAAATGAAGAATCTGATAATTTAGGAGAAATTCGTGTGGAGGGGAAGCTTAAGTAAAATAAATTGTCTCAATATTCATGTATAATGTACTTCACATATTCTTTCCACTTCCTAATTTATAGCGTTTCTAAGTAGATATTTAGTTGAAAAGTTTTCAGTTCAGTAATACAGTTACTGAGAGCTGAACAATTGCAAATACACAGCAGGATTTTAAGACTTCTTTTAACAACAAAGTTAATTTAAAATTTGTACATCTCATTAAATTTTATCAATTAACAAGGATTTTAAAAAAATATTTCATGATTGTCATTTTGAATATTGAAGTTTCATTTTTTAGAATAATGATAATAAATGCATTGTTAAAATTGCATATTAAAATTACTTTTATGTTGCCCAGTCTTCAGTATTATTCTGGTCTTGTTTCCAATGTCTATTATAAAACATCTCTGTAACTTCTTGTATTACATTTCTTTACCTGTTCCATTTACCTTCTGTTTTAGGAGGGTGTGGTCTCTGTTGCATTATAGAGACTTCATGTATGTATGCCTTGACAGTGTGGCAGGAATTCTGGGATAGATAGTAGTCATACTGTCCCACATTTTAGTAGTCTCCTCAGAGATTGGATACCTTTACTTTCTTCATATCCATGGATCCCAACTCGTTTTTTTTTCTGTAACTTTTTCATTATATGGAAATAGGCCCTAGGAAAGGTTGAAATAACTCTATTTTACTCTCAGACTTGATTAATGGTTTGGATATAGAATTCTAGATTGTAGATAATTTTATTTTAGATATTAAAGGCTTCGTTTCGCAACATTCAGTGTTACTACTGAGAAATCCATTGCCACTTTTTTTTGTCCACCACTTTTTTTTTTCCTGGTTATATATGGCTTGTTCTTAATATTCTAGAAGGCTTTAGGATCGTTTCTTTATCTCTGAAATTCTGTGATAATATGTCTTAGAATGGGTTTTATTCTTTTTTTTAATGAATCTTCAGAGGACCCTTTTAAGAGCAAATGTCTTTCAGTTTGGCATGTTATCTTGAATTATTTCCTTTTCCTGTTTTTGTTTTTTTTATTCCTCTTTTTCCCTCAGTTCTCTTAGTTGGAGATTCAGCACCAGTGTAGAAGTGGGATGTGTGAGGTTGAGTCATTGCCTGATTGTGGGCAGAATGATTTGCTCCTTAGTGCCTTTTCTGATGTGTTCTGTTATGAGTAACTTCTTTTGGTAAGTTATTCATCTGTTTTCCAAAAATTTGTGGTCTTCTGTTTTTCTCTCCACTTCCACTTTTTTGTCCTTGTGAAATATACCTTAAAAAATGATTAACTGCCATTTTAGTAGGGTTTTGGGAGGGAGAAGAAGTAATTTCATGTGGTTAATCTGTGTTTGGTGAACCAGTTGTTTTCTGTACTCATTTTGCAAGATGCAGCTCTTGAAAATTTTCTGTGATTCTTTAGTTATCTTACCTCACCTTCTACATACCTTATTAGAGCACTTATTGTGCCACATTATAATTACTAGTTTATTGCTTATAATAAGAACAGGAATTGTCTTATTTTTATCAGTGTTTTTGTGGAAAGCATATTTCTTTTTTTTAAATTATACTTTAAGTTCTAGGGTACATGTGCACAACGTGCAGGTTTGGTACATATGTATACATGTGCCATGTTGGTGTGCTGCACCCATTAACTCGTCATTTACATTAGGTATGTCTCCTAATGCTATCCCTCCCCCCCCACCCAACAACAGGCCCTGGTGTGTGGTGTTCCCTTTCCTGTGTCCAAGTGTTCTCATTGTTCAATTCCCACCTATGAGTGAGAACATGTGGTGTTTGGTTTTTTGTCCTTGCGATAGTTTGCTGAGAATGATGGTTTCCAGCTTCATCCATGTCCCTACAAAGGACATGAACTCATCCTTTTTTATGGCTGCATTGTATTCCGTGGTGTTTATGTGCCACATTTTCTTAATTCAGTCTATCATTGATGGACATTTGGGTTGGTTCCAAGTCTTCGCTATTGTGAACAGTGCCACAATAAAAATATGTGTGCATGTGTCTTTATAGCAGCATGATTTATAATCCTTTGGGTATATACCCAGTAATGGGATGGCTAGGTCAAATGGTATTTCTAGTTCTAGATCCTTGAGGAATTGCCACACTGTCTTCCACTTTGGCTGAACTAGTTTACAGTCCCACCAGCAGTGTAAAAGTGTTCCTATTTCTCCACATCCTCTCCAGCACCTGTTATTTCCTGACTTTTTAATGATGGCCATTCTAACTGCTGTGAGATGGTATGTCATTGTGGTTTTGATTTGCATTTCTCTGATGGCCAGTGATGATGAGCATTTTTCCATGTGTCTTTTGGCTGCATAAGTGTCTTCTTTTGAGAAATGTCTGTTCATATCCTTTTCCCACTTTTTGATGGGGTTGTTTGTTTTTTTTCTTGTAAATTTAAGTTCTTTGTAGATTCTGGATATTAGCCCTTTGTCAGATGGGTAGATTGCAAAAGTTTTCTCCCATTCTGTAGATTGCCTGTTCACTCTGATGGTAGTTTCTTTTGCTGTGCAGAAGCTCTTTAGTTTAATTAGATCCCATTTGTCAGTTTTGGCTTTTGTTGCCATTTCTTTTGGTGTTTTAGACATGAAGTCCTTGCCCATGCGTATGTCCTGAATGGTATTGCCTAGGTTTTCTTCTAGGGTTTTTATGGTTTTAGGTCTAACATTTAAGTCTTTAATCCATCTTGAATTAATTTTTGTGTAAGGTGTAAGGAAGGGATCCAGTTTCAGCTTTCTACATATGGCTAGCCAGTTTTCCCAGCGCCATTTATTAAATAGGGAATCGTTTCCCCATTTCGTGTTTTTGTCAGGTTTGTCAAAGATCAGATGGTTGTAGATGTGTGGTATTATTTCTGATGGCTCCGTTCTGTTCCATTGGTCTATATCTCTGTTTTGGTACCAGTACCATGCTGTTTTGGTTACTGTAGCCTTGTAGTATAGTTTGAAGTTAGGTAGCGTGATGCCTCCAGCTTTGTTCTTTTTGCTTAGGATTGTCTTAGCAATGCGGGTTTTGTTTTGGTTCCATAAGAACTTTAAAGTAGTTTTTTCCAATTCTGTGAAGAAAGTCATTGGTAGCTTGATGGGGATGGCATTGAATCTATAAATTACCTTGGGCAGTATGGCCATTTTCATGATATTGATTCTTCCTATCCACGAGCATGGAATGTTCTTCCATTTGTTTGTGTCCTCTTTTATTTCATTGAGCAGTGGTTTGTAGTTCTCCTTGAAGAAGTCCTTCACATTCCTTGTAAGTTGGATTCCTAGGTATTTTATTCTCTTGGTAGCAATTGTGAATCGGAGTTCACTCGTGATTTGGCTCTCTGTTTGTCTGTTATTGGTGTGTAGGAATGCTTGTGATTTTTGCACGTTGAGTTTATATCCAGAGACTTTGCTGACATATTTCTTAGATGAATGAAAACATAAACAAAATGCAGAAATGAGATGGATAATAGATAACAACAGTACAATTTAGTCAGAAGGATTGAAATTATTTCTTATTTTAATCCTGTTTCAATTAGTGTTTGATAGAGTTTTAAAAACTTAATGGAGATGTATTTCTTTCGGTAAAATATTAATAGTGTTGTCATCCTGAGGTAATCAAAGAAATGTCTTTATATTAAAGCTAAATGACAAAGTAGTCATGAGAGTTTCATTGTAATGGAATTAAGATACAAGATATTTAAAAAATAGAATGACTAGTGGATAGTTTTACATATTAAGGAGAGTACAACAGTATCATATAGTAAAGGGGAAAGAATACAGAAAAAGTCTTACCTTCTTCCATTAGCATATCATTTCAGTCATTCCAAATAGTAAAATAATACATTCTAAGGAAACATCTTTTTGTTCTGTGAAAGCATGTCATATCCACAGACAAAAAGGAAAACATCTGAAGCACAAGATTTGGTTAAAAAAATCTTTGTCACTCTTTTGATGAAATTTCACCATCATAATTACCTGTTGTCTCTTTTTGGAAGTTTTCCTTTGATCATAATGTTTTGTTTAGTTTTATTGATTTTAACTTTAAAGGTAGGAAATATAATTGCTTTAATTTAAACTGTTTAACTCATGACTCCCGCTTTCATATAAGTTAAAATTAGTGAATCAGCAAATAGGTATTGAGTACATACAAGACCTTGGTTGGTTTGCAGTGAAATTGAAGAGATACTCATTTTAGGAAGGTATCTTTTCTTAAGAAGCTGTATGCATGTAAAGAGTGACAAGTGTAAGGATTAGGAGGATAGGAAATATCTTGAAATTATATATGATCAGTTACCAATGAATGGCCCAAATGGAGTTTCTACTAGTTCAGCTATCTTTAGTAGAACGTTCACACATTCCTAAGTCATATCTTAGGCATGATGTATGTAAAGACAGAAAGGATTGATACTTGATAAAGTTACTTAACAGTGTTCAGAATTTTATTTTTAATAATCTGTCTTGTTAGCCATAGTCTGAGTTATCTGTAACTCAGACTGTTCATTTTTATGCTTGCATTTGCTTACTTGTTAGAAACGTTCTTAAAATTGCATAGAATTACTTTGGGGATATTTCATTTTTTACTTTTTGATTCCTATACATACTATATAATGTTTTCATTAAACCATTCAAATTTTAAAAATTAGAGTTTTTACACCAAAAACATATAGATAGTAAGTTTCTGCTGTATACTAGTATTTTGCTTCATAAAACATGGTTGGCATTCTTTATTCTATGTTCATGTATTTTCATTTAAATTCAACATTCATTTTCAAGAGTAGTTTCAGGATAAAATTAAATATATACTATATTTTTTCACTCAAATGAACTCATTTTCTCCATCTTGTGACTACTTCTTTAGAGTTTATTTTTTCCTTGAGTGTACCACTTAGACCATCTCTATCACTTCATCTCTCCCACTTCCATCTTTTATTGTTTACTCTACTTTCTACGTTATATTGAATCTTGTATACACAAACAAAGTTTATGAAAAGCTCAAACCCAGTGCAGGAAGGTCCTAGAAAAAAAAGTATAATTATGTTATTGTATAAACTTTAAAAATGTTGTCTAGGAAGCTAAAACTGCTTAACAGATGTGATTGCTTCATTGTTTCAAATTTATGCCAATCAGAGTTGATAGGATTTGATCACACTCTAGTAGATTTATGAGATAAATTACAATATTGCATGACATACTTCAGATAGAAAAACATCAATATAAGTTGGATATTATTTCTTATTTAAGATAACAAGCTAGTAATTCTTTGAAATCAGATGGTTGCTACTTTGAGAGAATATCAGTTTTTATGGAAATTAGCAGTATCTCTCATATTTTCTTCATGGTGACAAAAAGTATATTAAACTTTTGTTTTCATGTACAAATTGTAAATGAGAGGCATCTTGTTTCTATTTCACAATAGATGACCTGTCAAATTTTCAAAGGCATGTAAAGAAATGGAGTTGGACTTAAAAGAAATTTGGCTGCAGGAAAGGTTAACACAAGATGAAAAAACTTGTATTTGTGGTACTGAATTTCTTTAAAGTAAGGTTTCAGTTGATGTGTCCAAAGTCTTACAAGAAATTTTTTTTTTTTTTAAATACGTAGAAGTTTAACACCTCACGTAACAAAGAAAATACAAAAGAACTTACTCACTAATGAAGTGACAGGTTCCCCCAGGGAAGTCAGTGTCAAGGAATTGGGAGTCAGGCTCTCAAGCCTGTTTGTTCTCATAGCAAATGACAGAACTATTTATTTAAAAGCCCCTTGATGAGAATATCTTTAACTTCATTCAGGAGGTCTGCATGGTGGAGTCCTTCAGTTCATTTTTGAAATAAAAGCATGAGATCTCCTGAGAACTTGACTTGAAATTGTTACTAAATCAAGTAACTTGTGAAAAGAGGGTAGAATTTTTAGTGTCTTAGATTTAAATTAAAAGTTTTTAGAATATGAAGACTGGCCAAACCAGTGATTTTAAAGATAGGCCCTCATGTTTCAGGTAAGAATATTGTAAAACCTTTTAAATTTTTTAAGAAGAAAATTGTTCATTTTGTGGCTTAGATTTTAAAATTTTAGAAAGTATAGGCTGGGTGCAGTAACTCATGCTTGTAATCCAAGCATTTTGGGAGGCTGAGGCAGGCAGATTGCTTGAGCCATGGGATCGAGAACAGGCTAGTCAATATGGTGAAACCCTCACTCTGCAAAAAACAAACAAACAAACAAACATTATCTGGGCATCGTGGCTCATGCCTGTAGTCTCAGGTACTCGAGAGGCTGAGGTGGGAGGATCAACTGAGCCTGGTTAGGTAGAGGCTGCAGTGAGCAGAGATCACTCCACTGTACTCCAGCCTGAGTGACAGGTGAGACCCTGTCTCAAAAAAAAAAAAAAAAAAAAAAGAAAGTACAGAAAATAAGTAGAACAGGCAAACGTGTATTTACCATGTGGAATTAGTATGCCACTACATGTATTTTTAAAGTCTTTCCCTTCCCAGAGATAACTGCCATACCAAAATTGGTTTATATCTTTCCTGTTTTTGTATTATTACTACATTTATCTGTCCATTAACATTAAATGTTCTTGAAGGTTACCTAACTGAAATATTCTATTATTTGTTGTTATTCTATTATTTGCAATTTGTTTCCTTCTTATCCATCATTATTCTTAAACTGTTACTTGCTGTGATTTTTTACACCTGCTTGATTCATTTTAACTGTTGTGTAATATTTCATGATAGAACATCAAAACCACAATTTGTATACCTGTTTCTCTTTTGACAGACATTAAGGGTCAGGATACTTTGCATAGACTTCTTCCACAGATATTCATGGAGCTCTGTAGGGCTCTGTGTTTTCAGCACACAGACAAGCTGCCATCAATTCTTATAGCATTGTATACAGGTTCTGGCACTAGGCAGCATCCTTAGGCAGTTTGATGCCACTAGAGCAGTATATTGCTTTTGTTTTTTCTTACTGAATTTCCTGTCTTTACAGGCCGATCCACTGTTTCCATTCCTGGTAAAGAAGCCTGCAGACAACACTGTCATGCTTTTCTTTTCAACAGATGTCCTCTGACTCCTCCCTACCTCCTAGTACAAAAAACATAAAAATCTCTGTATTTTTTGCATCTGTTTAAAAAAGATGCCTTTAAAAAAGTAGATGTTTTCTAGTTTTTATATTTTTGCTTTATTGTAACCTGTGGGAGGCTAGGACCTGTGCTATTTGGAGTTTATTTTGCCACAGCAACGTGTGTGCTGGATCTGTGTGTTGTAAATAAGACATAGTTTTGCTTAATATGAACAATATGATTTGTGCCCAGGTATAATGCTTTCAGTTAACAGTGAACTCTTGAGTATTGAAAAAAATACACTCTTATTTAGTGAACATTTTGGAATGTTTGTAGACATTTTAAAAAATTGTATAAGTTGCATTCTTTAGGTTCAAATTTATATTATCATTTTCACTAGTTCAGCTAATTTAATTTTAAGGTGTTTTATATTTTGCAAAAAATCATGTATTTGGTAGAAGTCATATATTTAAAAGTATATTTAAACATCTATTACACACTTAAGATGTGGGTTGTGGTGCACTCTCAAACCATTAAAGAGAAAGCTGTCAATTTATGAAATTCTTTGTATGCCCAACAGCTTGAAGCTGGCTTATAGAATGCCGAATGTTAGACTATCAGTTTTATTAACTCTTTCACTTAAAGTATTTCTTCTTGAAATAAAAAAGCTTAAGTGAATTGCTAGATCTTGATCATTTATTGAATGTCAGTAGTTTCAGAAAGCTGAAAAATATTTATGCTGTGTAATAAACAGATGCTGCTCTCACAGTGCAATACGTTGTGTACCAAAAATGATCTCTGTTTTAATCATAGATGCTGATTTAGTGAGACAAGACTAGCTTAACATCAAAAATGGATTTAGGATGTAATTTTTGTTTTTTGTATGTTTTTTCTACATAATTAATAGACATACTTTTTAACATCATTATCAGATTTGGGGGAGAATGTTTATTTCTTTGATTTTCACATCTAGTTTTGAATTCACAGGAGTTTGTAATTGTCCTGTAAACCCATTCAAAATAGCTATTAAAATGCCTTAAAGAAGATGACTTGTTTTGTACTTTATTAAGTCTACTTTGCTTGAAATTCCTATAGGTCTTAACTTTTCTACCTTTTTTTGATTAAGGATACTGAATATTTTCTATAATTTGTGGGACACTTTGGGGGAGGCCGTCAATCAGTGAATTCACTATTGTGAGATGATTTATGCTTGAGGTTTAAAATCTCTGTCACGCAGTGTGCTTAGGTTGCCTTTTTGATTTGCTGTCCAGAGTCACTGGAGTCTTTTTTCATCTATGAGAGAAGCACTTTGCTAGGCTCTGCTTTCTTGTTCACTTAATTTATTCCACGAGCACCCTCAAACTTGACTGCAGTTGCTGACTTTGAGTCCTTCTTCTGCATCTGTATTGTACATCTTTGATTGACATGTTTGCCTTTACATATGGTCAGATAATTTTATATTTGGAAAAATATTCTTATTGTGTGTTTTACTCCACCGAACCTAGCAGAGTTAAATGTAGTTTGGATGCATTGGGAAGAATTAATGATTGGAAGATACAGAGTTGGTAAATTATTTATTCTGGCCCTAAGGAAGCTGAAAAGCTGAGTGAAAGACTAATAAATCATTTGTGGTAGTGCTGGTTGTCACTTCCAATTATTTTAGACGGTTTTGTGATAAACTGCAGCACCTGCTAGATATCTGCACACCCTCCCTTGATGCTAGTGGTGCAGCTTGTTTAGTCGATTATCAAAGGCAAGTTTGTGTAAAGTTTATTTAGGTTGGAAAGGAAATTACTCTTTTTGAGTCAATTCTGTTGCTTTTCCTCATTGTTTTGAATGCTATGAAAGGATTTCCCTGACATGGCCGGGAATCTGGAATATGCCTACTACTTTAGCCAGGAAAGACTGTCTTTATCCTTTGTTAAATACTTGAAGAATTGAGCTTCTTTATTATTCCCAGACTAATTAAAAACTACATCAACTGAGATGATTAGTATGCTAAAGATCAAATCATCTTTTTGGTACCAATTGATAGAGAACCACTGTTGCTGCTTGACTGGACTTTTTTCTTCATTCTTTGTTTTTAAAGGCTGAGATTTTGTAACTACTATCCTAAAAGGTAGTGAGATCCCCCTTTCCACTGTTCCTGAACTCTGCTGCTGAGATTCTTGAAGAGGCAGAGAAGAATTGGAAAGAAAGCACAGCCTAGACTGGTCTGGTTCTAGCAATCTTGGAACAGGACTACTCTAAAACTTGTTGGAAAATAAATTACGGGCACCATATAATGTACATGCTTTATGTTTGGGATTAGCTCTTTGGTTTCTGTCAAGAGTTTAATAATAATTTGTGTTCGAGCCCAGAACATTAGGTTTGTTTTTACATGTTCAGAGTGATTTGGTTTTCACTGAATTTTTCAGCTTTAACATAAAAACATGAGACAGTCTGGCCGGGCGTGGTGGCTCACTCCTGTAATCCCAGCACTTTGGGAGGCCAAGGTTAGTTTTTTTCTTTAGGGTCTATAGAAGGTGGGAAACATTCATGGTAAATCTCAATTAGGTTTAGGAATTTCAATCCAAGTAATATAATAATAACTATCATTTATTGAAGATTTAATTTTATATTTTGTACTATGTGTATTATTTCACTTTTAACCCCTGAATAATAAATGATGATTATCTTCTTTGTCATTGTATTAGTCCATTCTCATGCTGCTATAAAGAACTGCCTGAGACTGGGTAATTTATAAAGGAAAGAGGTTTAATTTACTCCTAGTTCCACAGGGCTGGGAAGGCCTCAGGAAACTTACAATCATGGTGGAAGGGGAAGCAAACTTGTCCTTCTTCACGTGGTGGCAGGAAGGAGAAGTGCTGAGCAAAAGGGGGAAACACTCTTTTAAAAATAATTGGACCTGATGAGAACTCACTCACTATCATGAGAACAGTATGAGGGTAACTACCCCCATGATTAAATTACCTCCCACTGGGTCCCTCCCGTGACACATAGGGATTATGGGAACTACAATTCAGGGTGAGATTTGGGTGGGGACACAGAACCAAACCATATCAGTCATGATGGTGAAATTGAATCTTAAACAGGTTAAACTGCTTGCCCTGGGTTGTGCAGCTTGGAGGTGGGGGAGCTGGGATTCCAGTCAGGATCTGACTGCCTCCACACTCTATTTAGGGATTGCAAACCCTACTTCCTGTGGAACTTGGTAAGCCACAGAAAGTGGGGAGGAAAGTTGTCTAGTGGGCAGCTGGGGAGCATTGACAGCAGTGGGACCAGAACTATGAATCTAATGATTTTTTTTTTTTAAGGTAAGTTAAAAATCTACATTTTTATGTGGAATGTCCAGTTTAAAAAATCTTGGCAGTTTATTCAGAATGAATTGTTTGCTCACTGGAAGTGGCCTATGGATGCCAGTTTGAAACCCCTGCATATTGCCTCCCTTCTAGCTTTATCGAATTGAAAACTAGTGATAGTCTATGAAACAATATTAATAGATTATATTAGTAAAATTCCATCCTTTGGGGTAGTTAACAGACTAAATGAAACATAATCATTTATTACTTTAGTAATTCTGTATAGCTTGTTATACACCTCAAGAGATTCAGTTGAGTTTAATTTCAGGTTATGGGATACTAGTAATTCAAATATAAGCTATAGCATAGAGTATAAAATCAAACAGTAAAAAAAATCAAATTAGAATTTTGAAAATCTAAGCAGGTATTAAGTTATGGAAATGTTTATTGAAACACTTTTCTTCCCTCCCTGTACCCACCCCCCCATTCCTCTAGTGCTTTTATTTCCTCCTTTCTCAGCTCATACACATTTCTTTCCCTATGCTCTGAATCATGTGGGAGATTTAAGATATATATATATATATATGTGTGTGTGTGTATATATATATGTGTGTGTATATATATATGTGTGTGTATATATATATGCGTATATATATATATTTAAGTGAAATGCCTTTATTAGATTACAGGGAGAATTAAATCATATGTAGAATGTTGTTACTTTTAATAGAATATAACACAGTCAAAGATCAAGGTTTGAGTAAATGGGGACCTGTTTGAAATTAAAGTCAGCGGTTGTTTATGGTTTTATTAAATGCGTTAATCTTAAAATACAAATTAAATATTCCTGGAGACAACATGTATCATTTCATAAGTGTTTGAAAAAAAAATCAGACTAATCAGTTGTTAGAGGGTTCTTCCACAAAAAGGTTTTGTCCTTTGAAAGATAAAACCTTAATACTTGTTATAAACTTACTATTTTGGAATTATTAAAAATAATTTTCCTGGCTGGGCACGGTGGCTCGTGCTTGTAATCCCAGCACTATGGGAGGCTGAGGCGGGTAGATAGCTTGAGCCCACGAGTTTGAGACCAGCCTGGGCAACATGGTGAAACCCCATCACTACAAAAAATACAAAAATTAGCCAGGTGCGATGGTGCATGCTTGTAGTCCCAGCTACTTGGAAGGCTGAGGTTGGAGGATCACTTGAGCCTGGGAGGTCAAGGCTGCAGCCATGATTGTGCCACTGCTCTCCAGTCTGGACTCCGTCTCAATAAAAAAAGAAAAAAGAACAAGAAAAAAATTTTTTCTTAGTGGATTTTCAAATCCTACCTTATAACAAAAGTAATTGCATTGAAAAATCAATGGTTCTTTCAAAAATAAAGGGCTTAATAAATTATGGTTTTTTTTTTTTTAGTGAGTCCTTTAGCTCTTTAGAAATTAAATACTTGTTACTGACTCAATTTTTATAAGTTAGAGGCATTTGACCTATAGCATTTCATTTGGTTACTTCAGTTGTTCAAAGTATGGCTTTAAACAATTAATAGAAAAATCTTTTACTGTGTCTTATTATAAGGATAATATATGTTCACTACAGAAAAATTTTAAAAATTACAGAAAATTAAAAACATGATTCTATTATAAGAAGCAATCAGCAAATCTTTGTTTTCTGAGTTTTTTTTTATTTTTTTACTTTTGACTGCTTAGTGTATTATATTTGTCTTTTTGTGGTAATATTCATAGCTTAATAGGCTTGTTTTTAAAAGACATCGTAATATTTGAGAGTTCAAATGCATCTCATTTACAAAGCTTTTCATCCAGCAGTTAGAAGTAAATTCTTCCTCTTCCTAACTTCTGTGTAGCTGACTGTACCTCTACAATGATTTTTTGTAGCAACATATGTACATCTCACACTGTCTCGTATTCATTTTTATATTTTTGTAACATTCACTGTTGAGTGAATAAATGAAAAAACATTCAGACTAATCAGTTGTTAGAGGGTTCTTCCACAAAAAGAGGAAAGATCTAATACTAGTAATTGTTATAATGTTACTATTTTGGAATTATTAAAAATAATTTTTCTTAGTGGATTTTAATATCCTACCTTATAATGAAAGTCATTCCACCCAGAATCAGCACTTCTTTCTTTTGAGAGAACCATTGGTTCTTAAATTAGATCTTAACTCCTATATAAGATCGTTACATAGGTAGGGCTTTTGTGAAAATTGATTTTACTAAGAAATCACTGAAGTTTATGGAGCAACAATTGTTTCTACATCTAAACATGTACTCGGTGTCCTACTTAATAAGTAATGGAGATTTACTATGTTCAGATTTTTCAAGTCTAATTTGAAGGGTAAATACTGCTAAATAAGTATCTATATACAATATTGCAGTTTTAAAATGTTGCAAAAATTAATGAATTATTTGAGTGCTTATAATTAAATGATGCTTGGGAAATCTGAAGGAGAAAAATTTTAGAAATGGTGATTCTAGTATGTTACTTTATAGATAAAAGGTAATTCAGAATGCTAGAGGTGGATGGGTGCTTAGAAGTTATCTCCTAACATCTTCTTTGTCAGTAGGAAACAGAAGTTTTGGGAGATAAATAATTGGACCAAGGTCATAAGACTGCAGTGTATCTAATGCTAATTACTATTGTGTGCTCAATACATATTTTTATGAGTAAAGGAAATGCCTTATGTATAGGGAGTTGCTGAAAAATTTGTCATGTGTTGTTTAGGAAAGTTACTGCAAAAACAATTGCCATGAATGTTCAAATTAGAAAATAGAATTATTGCATTCCCTAAAAATATTTACACTTTGAAGAGAAGAACTTAGAAGACATAATACTTTTAAAAACATGGCAATGTATAGAAAGATGAAATAGAATGGGTTCTATTTAGCTTTGTTTCTAGCAGCACTTTGACTGCATAATTGGAAGGTATCTTTGGATAAGCTTTTTGGAAACTTTTCTAGTTGGAAAAGGATTTCAGCTGGAGTGTCTAAAGGGTCACACACACAAAAAACCCTCTATATTAAAATAAAATGTGTCCAAGCTTTAAAGAAAAGATCTCAGAGTTTGCAGATGATCCTAAAATTGGAGCTAGGGGAAATAATGAGGAACAATGCAATCAGATTCAAAAAGATTTGGATTGTTTAGGTGATTGGGCCAGCAGATGGCAAATGCAGTTCAGTGTAGACAAATGTAAAATAATTATCTTAGGAACAAAGAACCAATCATACAGCACACTGATCAGGAAAAAATTTGTGAGTTATTGTAGGAAAACCATTGAAACAGTTAACCCGGTGCACAGCTGCAGCAAAAAAGGCAAGCAAGAAACCAAATTAGCAGACGGATAGAATATAAAGCAAGAGGCAATACTTATAGTGTATTAAGAAACTTGCTAGACCCCATCCAAATTACTCAGTCTACTGTTAGTTGATAGAACTACTTTAGGAAGAGTACGTTTTTGCCTTGGAAATACACTGGAAGTGGTACCAAACAAATCTAATAAAATGATGTTAAAGAGATTTGCAGTAATTTTTATCAACTTTCAGTTCACAAACTTTTATAAAGATATGAGCAAGACACTGAGTCAAAGTAAAGACACTTCAGTTCTACTACAAAGAGTTGGTCTTCCAAGAGGACATGTAGTTTTCATTGCCTGGGGCCTTACTAGGCCCCTTCTAGGTTAGGTAGGAGGCTGCTTCTCACTTGTCAAGATTAAGGAAGCCTAAAGGCTAGCATGAGGCCCTTCTGTAGTTTAAGAGTTGCACCTTGACAGCTAGAAAGACCATGGGCATGAGGCTAGGAGCTGCCACTGAGATGCTTCCTCCTGGCCTTAACTGTTTTTTTTTCTTCTTTCTTCTTCCTTTTTTTTTTTTTTTTTTTTTTTAATAGCGGGGCTTTCTGGTAAAAACCAGAAAGCCTGGTAGACAAATTCTAAAAAAGCCTGTAACCTTTGATGCAGTAACGTAAGTTCCAGGCTTCATTCAAGGCTGTGGAGGCAAACATTTTTCTGTGATTTGCCTTCCTTGTTTCCTGTCCAAGCTGAATTCTCCAACCTTGTCTCAGTGTTGTGAACTATCTAGTACCTAGCCAATAAATTCCTTTTTGACTTAGATTCACTAGAATATGTGTCTGTTGTTTATATTCAAGAACCTTAACTGGTACAGTGGTAGTGTTCTGTTCTTCTAGCCTTGTTTCTTGAATTGTTTTCTTTTGTCCTATAATGTGTTCGCTTTGTTTTGAGTGGTGTCTTACACTAAATCATTTTTGGGATGAGAAGAAAGCTGAAATGCAGATTGTCCTCGGTTTGTCTCTCTCTGCCTCTCTTTTTGTCTGTCCCTCTCTCCCTCCTCATCAGAATGCAAAAGAAGTGAAAAGAATTTGTATCCATACCATCGGCATCTGTAATTCTTTTGTAAAATTTAACTTTATCCATGCAATTGAATATTCAGTGTTACTGTTGAAAAATGGCCTTTGGTATGGAGATCTGTTTTAAGAATGTTTGCATTTTTTAATACATTATATTAGGTATCTCTAAAAATCATTTTCTGGCCGGGCACGGTGGCTCACGCCTGTAATCCCAGCATTTTGGGAGGCCGAGGCGGGTGGATTACGAGGTCATGAGATTGAGACCATCCTGGCCAATATGATGAAACCCTGTCTCTATTAAAAATACAAAAAAGATTAGCTGGGCATGGTGGTGTGTGCCTGTAATCCCAGCTACTGAGGAGGCTGAGGCAGGAGAATTGCTTGAACCTGGGAGGCGGTGGTTGCAGCAAGCTGAGATCATGCCACGGCACTCCAGCCTGGGCGACAGAGTGAGACTCCATCTCAGGAAAACAAACAAACAAACAAACAACAGAAAATGATTGTGTTAGAAAGTTCAGTGTAAAAATGCATTTTTCCATTTATTCTAAAGATGTTGGGTTGTTGTAAGAATGGATTACATGTGTTTTATAAGTTTTTTATATGAAAAATGGGATTTTTTTGCATCTATTTTTCATTTAATAGTATATTGTGAGCAGAAAATATAAGCCTATATCATCTCTTTTAATAGTTGCATAACATTCTATTATTATATAGATGTACTATATATTTTTTAACCAGTTCCCATAGATGACTATTTGGGTTATTAGAATTTTCCACTGTTACATATACTACTGCATTCAAACTACTTTTAATAATGTTTGCATATATCCCTCATTATTTCCATAGGCTAAATTCCAGAAACGGACTTACTGGTTAGAAGGGTAATTACAAGTCTCTTGATACTTACTGCCAAACTTAACAAGTTTCATTTCCACCAGCAATTTTGATTCCTGGATTTTTTACATCAGTACTCGTATTAATACTTAAAAAGAAAACATCTCTGCTAATTTTATAAGAGAAAAGTAGTATCTTGTTGTAATGTACCCGTTTTTAATGCTATTGACCATTTATATTTATTTTGTAATTCATCTCAATACCATTTACCTGTTACTCAGGTAGTTTTCTCATATTTAATTACTATATTATATATTAAGAAGATCAGTCTTTTGTCGTATGTCGTCAGTATTTTTTTTCTGTGTTTGATTTTTTTTTTTTTTAGTGAGTTGAGGAATTTGATTTTATTTGTTTGGATTTGTTTTATTTTTGGGTCATATAACCATTTTAAATTTTTATGTAATCAAATATGTATTGTTCTACATAAAAATTTTCATCTTTAGTATTTAAAACTTAAAAAATACCTAATAAAGTTTTAATTGATCTAGGATTTTAAAATAATCAGTTTTGGGGCTTATATTCTGTATTTTCTATGTATTGGCTTTGCAGACCTCAGTGTACATACAAACTTACAATCATGAATGTAAAGGAAAGCACACTGGAACTGCTTCCAGCTGACCGCGACCTTGAGTCTCAGCTTCTCCATCTGTGAAATGAAGATACTGGTCTGGTACAGTGCTGTTCATTCCATTTTTTTGCCCATGAACCTCAGTAAGAAAATTTAAATCACAACCACGGACACACATGTACATAAACACATACAAGTATATGTATGTGTGTATATACACATACTATGTTTCTACTTTTTGTGTGTCATGCCATACATATCATGCCATGCAGTGCCAGATATTAAAAAAAAACCTCACTAAATTGCTTACCTATTAAGGGGTGTTAAAATTTGAGAAACACTTGTCCAGTGGATCTTTAATTGGACACTCAGATGCCTTCTGGGACTGACCAGATAACAGTTGCAAATAACTTAGTGCTTTAGCTAATCAGAGGGCTTGGGTTCTATCTAAAGGCATTCAAATTAAAAGAGTAAAGCAAAGCACTTTGTTAGGTCAGCAGACATTTTCAAGTGGAATTCAGCCTTCACATTCGGGACCCTATCCTACTCTAGAGAAAAAAATCAAATACATAAAATATTGGCTCATTACTCTATCAAATTGCTGTAAAATATTTTAAACAGTTCATGTTCAGGCAGTGAAATCAGACTATACTTTTAATAGCATTGGTCTGGTTGCTGATATTCGAATGCTTTCCAGGTAACCTCCTCCTCTAAACTTCTTTGGCACTGTGACAACTTCTAGCCATGAAAATTAGGAGATAAAATGGCTTAACTCAGTTTTCCTGATTTAATGAGAAATAATGTCTGTGATAGGATCTGAGAAGATAAATATGAAAGAGATAATTCCAGGTGTCTGAGTTACTCTCAAGGCTGGTGTTAAAGGAGAAAGTGGGCTGGGTGTGGTGGTTCATGCCTGTAATCCCAGTGCTTTGGGATGCCAAGGTGAGAGGATTGCTTGGGGCCAGGAGTTAGAGACCACCAACCTGGGCAACATAGCGAGACCTTGTCTCTACAAAAAATCAAAAAATTAGCTGGACATGTGGTGCATAGCTGTAGTCCTAGCTACTTGGAAGGCTGAGATGGGAGGATTACTTGAACCCAGGAGTTTGAGGATGCAGTGAGCAATGATTGTGCCACTGCACAGCAACCTGGGCGACAGAGTAAGACCCTGTCTTATAAACAAAGGGGAGTTGAGGGAGATAGGTGAACTTTGTCCTTTCCATTTCAAATGAAGGTGATGCACTATCCTAGCAACTGTGTCCAAAAACACTTTTAAGAAGATGCTGGCCAGGCGCGGTGGCTCACACCTGTGATCCCAGCACTTTGGGAGGCTGAGGTGGGCAGATTACAGGGTCAGGAGATTGACACCATCCTGGCCAACATGGTGAAACCCCATCTGTACTAAAATATAAAAAATTAGCTGGTGAGGTGGCAGTCGCCTGTAGTCGCTGCCAGTCAGGAGGCTGAGGCAGGGGAATCGCTTGAGCCTGGGAGGCGGAGGTTGCAGCGAGCTGAGATCGCACCACTGCAGTCCAGTCTAGCGACAGACCAAGACTCCATCAAAAAAAAAAAAAAAGATGCTAATGAATAACCAGTGAAAAATCATATAGAAAAAGTTCAATGTCCGTGAACAAATACAGCAGCATTTGGATATCTACCAATAAGGCAGCATTTGGATATCTACCAAATCTCTTGTGTCTGTGTGTACATTCGCAAAATTATTTTTTGACTTGATTTTCTGGTTTTGGGGATAAGACTGTGTATACTTCGAAGAGAGATTCTATGATGTATAACCATTAAGTCTCACTTTTGGTGACTTAGGTAATTGTAATGGAACCATGGAGCCATTAGGCTCCAGATGGGACTTCAATCTGGCTTCTGATTGAGCGGAGTGTCCTTGTAGAGTCTCTTAGCATCTGTTTGGGAAATATATGCGACATTATTCAAAATTTGTACAAATTAACCCACCCTTGGGTTATAATTCAATTTTTCTTTATTGAGAAATGTATTATAAATATCTTTATGCAATCAGATTAAACTAGCTTATACGTGTTATTTATTTGTCTATTAAGTGGTCATGTAGATTTTTGTGACTGAGCTTTTAGTGTATTTAAGAAAGCTTATGTTAGCCTTCGAAAGATTGTAAATTTGCTTATAAAACATTGTTTATTAAAGCTATTTCCAAGTTTCAAATAGCTTTCATATAGGTACTTATTTTTGAGAGACTATTTAAAAATACTTAAAATTATGGTGGTCCCGCCTTTTAGTAACAGAAACTCCCAAATAGTCTGCCTTATTCCAGAATGAAGTTTATTTTTTCCCTACAATGGAAACTATAGGTAGGGGAGCTTCTAGGGCTTTATCTCCAGGCACTATATGAGCAAGGTATCAGCCTGACTTACTGTCTTTTTAAATTTATCTTCAGTCTGATTTCCTTCATGTTTATAGGATAGCTACTATCCGTAGCTGGGACAACAAACATTCTTCAGTTCCAGTAGGGAAACAAGAATTTTTCTTATTATTGTAGACCAAAAGTTGTTTCCTTCAGTTTTATTGGCCCCGTTTAGATCACATGTTATCTCTGGACCAATAACAATCACCATTTGCTGTTTGGTTTAATTAAGTCTGGGTTTCTGAACCACTTACTTGCAGGAAGGATGGTATTATAGCATTTGGTTCAGGATCTAGCCCAGGCACTTGAGGGAGTCTGGGTAGGTCAGCTTCTCCTGAGTTATGGGAGGGGAAAGGTAAAAATGGATGTTGGATTTGCAACCAGTGGAGTCTCTTCCATAAGCGTTATAAAAGTTCTAATCCACTCCTTCATCAAGATTTTAGTTTCTTTCTCTTTTTGCATTTTTATTAGTACTATGGCTTTTAATTATTTTCTTATTTACAGAACACAGAAATGAAAATCATGTTGTGGAAAGAAATACTAGTTAGGTATTTTTGTAGTTGCTTGGGCTTTCTTTGTTATGTGGAGATTGGAAAAATTGTAAATATTGCCTGACACAGGTAAAGTGTAAGGAGATTGCATTATTAAATAAATGTTAGTGACATTTTCTCAGGAAACTGTCATACATCATCACTATTTGTCCCTCCCGCAAAGGAAGGCAGTATAATTCTGTGGGCCCAAATTCTCAGTGGTTTGTCTTGCCTTGTGTAACTAGGTTTTTTTAAAGTATTAAAGTATAATTGTATAATTTATATATTGAAATGTTTAATGACTGAGAATGAGAGTACTGGAAATGAAGAGTTCTAAATTGATGGCAGAAAGATCTTATCCTGGATTTAAGTTAGGAAGGACTAAAAGTACTGGTATGTAAGAAAAAAATTCCTCAGGTAATATTGGAGCAAATGTAAGTTTGAGGTTTGAATTGTCTGTCCCTGGTTGGTAGTATTTGTTTGCATGTTTTCCTGAAGGATGAAAGGCTGTGTTTTCCTGTCAATTCATCCACTGTTAATAAATTTCTTTAGCTCTTACATATGTCAAAGTGCACTGCAACAAATACCACTAATTTGGAATTTGTAATAAATTGATTCAAAGTAGTTTTAAATTAAATAGGTTGATAAGCAACTAGCAGAACAGAAAAGGAATCTCTTTGCCTTTTTTAGGATTAAAAACAAGGCATTCTAGATGCCTTCCTCTCCTTTATCCATAACGTCTAACAGATGTTGTTGATTCTTCCTAGATGCTTATCTCTGGAATCAGCTCTTCTTATTCTGGTTAGACCTTATTTATCATTTGGACTCCCTAATCCCTATGCCAGAATATTCATATGATACATATTATTCAGCACCTTGACTTTTTCTTTTTGAACTTAGCTCCATGTGAGTACATAGATCCATGTGAGTACATAGATCCATGTGCTCACACAAATCCACTCATTCTATTTTTAAAGCTTCATAGTATTCCCAAGTAGGGATGTGTAGTATATAATCTCAAAATAGTCTTTCTCAATGGTAGATCTCATTATGTTTTTGTTCTGGTTGAAGGTTCCCTTCCCGCTCTGTACAATGGTGATTCTCAGTCATGGGAAGGAACATTTACTTCCTAAGGATGGGGAATCTGAATCTTGCATGGACCTTTTAAAACTCTGTCTCCCAAATTCTGATATACCTTCCTATTTGATGATTTCTCTTGTATTAAGAACTATAACTGGCTGGGCGCAGTGACTCACACCTGTAATCCCAGCAGTTTGGGAGGCCGAGGCAGGTGGATCACCCGAGATCAGGAGACCAGCCTGGCCAACATGGCAAAACCCTGTCTCTCCTGAAAAATACAAAAATTAGTGGGGTGTGGTGGTGCATGCCTGCAATCCCAGCTACTTGTGAGGCTGAGGCACGAGAATTGCTTGAATCCGGAAGGCGGAGGTTGAGGTTGCAGTGAGCTGAGATTGTGCCACTGCACTCCAGCCTGGGTGACAGAGCGAAACCCTGTCTAAAAAAAAAAGCTGTAACTGCCTCAGATATCAGAGTAGATAAAAGGTTGTAAACACCCTACTGGTCTTACTTTCTTGCCACATGATTTAATAATTCTGAACAGATTGCCTTTTCCTTGGCTGGGAGTCTTCTGTTTTTTCTTCTCTTTACTTTTCTGCATTGACATGTATTTTTACTATGCTTTTAATACCCTTCCCTTCTCCTGTTCATCCTGAAGCTTCATCTCATGAAATTTTTCCTGTTTTGGACTGCTGAGCTGTTAACTAAGAGCAACTGTAATTTCTTCTGAACTTCTAACTCCCTTCTACTGGATTTTTGAACAACTTGAGGACAGAGTGATGTTACAATCTTTATACTTTTAGCATGTAGACAGTAATAGTAGTATATATAGCAGGAAATCAAATAACTAATTGAATGAATGGAGTTAGTGGATATTTAAGTATCCAATCATGCTCCACTTGATGGGAACAGGTTTTGAGATATGTGTTGTTAGGTGATTTCATCTTTGTGTGAACATCATAGAATGTACTTATGCAAAACTAGATGATGTACAGACTGCCACATACCTAGGCTATATGATGTAGTCCATTGCTCTTGGCTACAAACCTGTACAGCATGTTACTCCACTGAGTACTGTAGGCAGTTGTAACACAATGGTATCTGTTTATATAAACATAGAAAAGGAACAGTAAAATTACAGTATTATAATCTTAAGGGACCACCATCCTATACGTGGTCTGACATTGACTGAAATGTCATTATACAGCACATGACTGTATTTATGTTTTTGCATAAAATAGCTGAATTTTCAGCAGTGAAATTTACTGAATATGTTTGTTGTTAATAAATTGGAGCTACAGAAAGGCTTTACTCAAGTAGTTGGTCATAAGGGAAATAAGATAGGTGTTGAGAGTTTAAAATCTATAGGAAAGAACGAGTAGATACAGAGATGCAAAGTCTCTAAAGAGGCAGAATGACTGATGGGCTTGGAAGCCTTGGCCACTTTCCTGATTGACTATATTGATGCAGCTAAAGAATTTGTCCGGCCGGGCATAGTGGCTCACGCCTGTAATCCCAGCACTTTGGGAGGCCGAGGCGGGCGGATCACGAGGTCAGCAGATCGAGACCATCCTGGCCAACATGGTGAAACCCCGTCTTTACTAAAATACAAAAAATTAGCCGGGCATGGTGGCACATGCCTCTAGTCCCAGCTACTCGGGAGACTGAGGCGGGGGAATCACTTGAACTTGGAACGTGGAGGTTGCAGTGAGCCGGGATTGCGCTACTGCACTCCAGCCTGGCGACAGAGTGAGACTCTGTTCCCCCCACCAAAAGAAAGAAAGAAAGAAAGAAAGAAAGAAAGAAAGAAAGAAAGAAAGAAAGAATTTGTCCATTGAGGGTGGAGAGTGGATTGGCTGCCATCAAAGGAAGGACCCAAAGTTTGAAGTTGGTATTACTTATCCCAGCTTTTGTTGGGAGATTTTTAATATTCTGGTTTTTACCTCTCTGTATATAGAGATATATGCAGGGAGTTGCAGATTGATGCTCCAGGTTTTTTGTTTGTTTGTTTTGTTTTTTTGGTGGTGGAATAGTGATGAAAAGATAGACTTCAGCAGACAAGGTTCAAATTCGGGCCTTTTTTACTTGCCACTTGTGTGTCCCTAAGGACACAAGTTTCTATCAATCTCCAGTTTTTAGTCAGTGTGGCTGAAGGCTAGACCTGGAACCTATTAAATTCATAGGATAATGACTTTCCCATGACACCTTTGGAGAGCCAGCCATCCTGTCGCCCCTTGACAAATCCATACCTCATTCCATCAGCAGTGTGGGCCTAGGTGCTTGAACTATTCTGTTTGAATGTGCATATTTTATATGTATATTCATCTGTATGTTTGATGATAAAATATCTAGTTCATCATTTTCTAGTGAAAAAATACATGAAAGTGTATGAAATGCATTCAGCACACAGTTCAGCTCATATTAAAAAAAAGTAGTATTTGACATACACTGGAATGAACTCCCGAAGAGTAGGATCTGGGTTTGGGTCATCTCTATTTCTGTTTTACTTTGAATTGTGTTTGAGAGGAGTGTCTGAAGTTAGTTCATGTTTAAAAGATGTGTGTGTAGCAGGAATAGGAGTAGGGGCTTTCATGGAAATCTGAGAACAGGGCCTGGTTTTAAGATTATAGGAAGTAATTTCGGTTTTCAGGGAACATATCAAACAAACTTACTATTACTCTATATGCCGTTTTTTCTGTCTGGCTACCAGCAGGAGTTTCTGTTTCCATATCATTTTGGCTTGCATTATTAACTTGCCTACGTCAGCAACTAAGGCAGAAGGGAGGTTTCTCCATAGATTATTCAAATTGTTTGAGAGGCACAGAAAATTTGAAGCAGCGCTTCCTTGCAAAAGAGCCAGGTTGTGAAGGTTCTGGTTTACTGATGACCCTGAGCCTGGTGCCAACCCAATGTCCGATTTATTGTTGCTGGTGTGGTATACAACCAGAAGCCATGGCTCGGAGACTGGATTCAAGGCAGCTTCTTTGAGAGAGTGATTGTGATCGCCATTTTCAATAAAGTATGCTGGTCTATAGGAGTTGAGAAAATTGCTCCTTTAATCTGGAAGATGTTCTAGGCAAAGGCTACTGAGTGAATACAGGAGGGCACTGCTTCATTTGCTGCATAATAGCTGTATTAGTGCACTAAGGTTGCGGTAACAAAGTACTACAGACTGTATGGCTTAAAAACAGAAATGTATTTTCTTTTCTGGGGACTGAAAGTATGAAATCAAAGTGTCAGCAGGGTTGGTTCCTTCTGAGAATGAGAATATATGGTTCTTTATTTAAATGTCTCTATCACTTCTTGGCCTTTTGGCTAAGATCAAGTGTATTTAAATGTCTCTTTTTAGTGCAAGTTGAGTATTTCTTATCCAAAATGCCTGGGATGAGAAGTATTTCGGAATTTGAATTTTTCTTCTGATTTTGGAATATTTGTTCCAATGAGCATTTCCTTTGAGCATCACGTCAGCATTCAAAAAGTTTCAGATTTTGTAGTATTTCAGATTTCAGATTTTCGGATTAGGTGTCCTCAACCTATTGCAGATTTAATGAAGATGATTGTTTTCTCATTATTAGGATTATGGTTATATATAGTATTTGGATGCCATGATGTGAATATGGTTAATGAAAGTGGAAGTTTTATGAATTTATATTGGTGGGTTTCATTTTTAAAATGATTGGTGTATACAGTTTCAAGATAATTGTTTTTGATAGTTACCTCCTACATAATGGCATGGCAACTAAGAATTTTATGTCCAGACACAAACTGATTTATTAATTACATATCAAAATTTTTTTCAATCATTTTATTATGTGTCTAAGAAGAAGGTTACAGATTTAAAGTAAAACTAAATCTGATTAAATTATCAAACAAATTTAAGTCAGTGTAATTCTAGTCATGTTGCTAAAATGAATATACTTTTCTCATTTTAATATTAAATTTAAAATATAGTAGGAACCTATAGGAATTGTGTTTTGTTTTGATTTTTTCCCTTTGACTTTGCTTGTTTTAATTTTGAAGTCTGCTGTCGAAAATGTCAATACTAGTTTAAATTCTGCATAACCTGATTTTTAAAATTTAATGAAGCTGACTTGACTGTTTGAAGAATCTACTCCCTCACCCCAAAAAGAATGCGTATCTCCTAAGTAGATGCAAATTTTGTGAATTATTTCTCACCATTAGAATAACCCCTCTAATCCTTATACACTTAATTTATGTCAGTATTTTCTTAATATATATGTTCATGAAGGATGTTAAGGTTGGTTGCTAGGCCTCATTCTCCCATCCTTCCTTCCCTTCTTTCCTTCTTACTTTCCTTTTTATTTTGAAATAATTTAAGAGTTGCAGAAATAGTACCCTTCTCCCAACTCCCCCTAATGTTAACATCTTATGTAACCATAGTTTAATTTTCAAAACTAAGAAATTAACCTTATTATAGTACTATTAATGAAATTACAGATTTTGTTGATATTTCACCACTTTTTCCACCATTTCCTGTTTCAGGATCTAATCTAGAAACCTACATTACATTTAGTTGTTATGTCTCCTTAGTCTACCCTAGTGTGTGATAGTTCTTTAGTCATTCCTTGTCTTTCATGACCTTCAGACTTTTGGATAGTACTCACTGGTCAGCTGTATTTTAGAATATCCCTCAATTTGGCCTTGTCTGGTATTTTCTCATGATCAGACTGAGGTTATCCATTATTGAGAAGGATACTGTAGAGATGATGTCCTCTGATACACTCAGTGTATCATACCAGTGGTAAATGATGTCTTATTACTGGTGATGCTGCAGCATTATTATTTATTTTATTTTTTAAGATAACATAAAATTCACATAACATAAAATTCATAAAACATAAAGTGTTTAAAAGTGTGCAATCCAGCACCTCTATCTAGTTCTAAAACATTTTCATCACCTCAGAAGGAAATCTGTATCCATTAATCATTTTCACCTGTCCCCATACTCCTCCCAGTCTGTGTTCTGACTATGTAGATTTACCTATTCTGGTTATTTCATGTAAGTGGAATAATAGTGACTTTTGTGTCTGGCTTCATTCACTTAGCAGTGTTTTAAGGTTCGTCCATATCTTAGCATGTGTCAGTACCTCATTTCTTCTTATGGCTGAACAATATGTCATTGTTGTACATATCACAGTTTATCCATTCATCCCTTGATGGACAGTTGGGCTGTTTCTATCTTTTGGCTATTGTGAGTAGTGCTGCATTGAACATGTATGTACATTTACTTGTTGAATTGCTGGGTCATATAGTAATTCTAACAAACTTCCTGGTTCAGGTAGTCTTTAATTCTTCTGGCTTTCATTTGATTTAAAAAGTCTAATTCTGTTACAGAATAATCAGGGTGCTGCAGAAATATTCTTTGTAGATTTTAAATGTCACAGTGAGTTATGTTTTAAAACCTGAAGGTGTTTGTCATTCTGATTAAACTACTTTTTTCGGACTTGATTGTTAACAGACTGTACCTATTTTTCCATCTATAATGATAACAAGATATAGTGCTAGAGTCCGTGAATTTGTTGTGTTATATTTATTATCATTTTATGTTATATCCATTTTGTCCTTATTTGGAATACTTTTTCTCCCAATGTAAAGGAAATTTACTGGTTTAAGGAAACATCTATAATAAATACCTGAACAACAGTTTAAGGAAGCTTTTTATACTTTTAAATATTTCTTCATTTCAGACTTGAAGTTTTCAATGTAGTTTTGAGCCTTCCTTTGTAAATAATTTATTTTCATATGATAAATATAATGTAGTATTGATTTTTAAAAATGCTTTATATTTTATATAGTAGGGTAGAGAAAGGAAGAAAGATTATTCTACTAGAAACTTGTGGTAAGATGGCAAATGAGAGTAGAAAGTCCTCTACTTAGGACTAGATCAGGTCTATAAAGGCTGTTCTTTAACTTATTTTTCCTTGAGAGACTTAGAAATTTGTCTGTAACCCTTGAATATATTTCCACCAAATAGGAATATGAGTTGGCTTTTTTAATGGTTTAAAATCAAGTCTTTGGTCCTAGGTCATCTTGTTTTAAAAAGATGAGTTTCTTCTGTGCCGACACCCTTTCAACCTAGGAAATCTTTTCCTTATGTGGTCGGAAGCTCTGGAAGATCTGATGTCCCCCGCATTGTTTCGTTCTCATTTTGGGTTTTCAGGCAGACTCAGGGGACCTTGAACTTCTGGTTTTTGTGAGAGTTTTCACTCTTGCATATTCACCGGCTTGGGTTTTAAGTTCTGGAACAAAATTCCTGGCCTTCTCCTCACCTAACAATAGATATATGATATTGACATGAATACTGTAACCCAGTGGTTTCTCCTGGAGTGGGGAAGGAAATGTAAAATTTTTTTTTTTTTTTTTTTTTTGAGACGGAGTCTCTGTCGCCCAGGCTGGAGTGCAGTAGTGCAATCTTGGCTCACTGCAACCTCCGCCTCCCTAGTTCAAGTAATTCCCCTGCCTCAGCCTCCCGAGTAGCTGGGATCACAGGCGCATGCCCGACGAAGTTTTTTGTATTTTCAGTAGAGACGGGGTTTCACCATGTTGGCCAGACTGGTCTCGTACATGGACAAGGAGTAAATTAATGGACAAAGTATGGAACAGTTTGAAGATGCTGAAACCGTCTCTTAACAATTCTGAAAAATCAAATATTACTGTGAGGACCTACATTAATATAGGTCTGATGATGTAACATGTTAGATACTTCAGAAGAATGATTATATTCTGGGATGCTTATTGATTGTAAAGCTGTTTTGTTATATTATAAACATTCTCTTTTCTCTTCTTGGAAACTCATTTTTCTTATTTTTCCATAAAGCTGGAAATGTGTTAATTTGAGTGTTCAATTTTTAAATGAAAATGTTATGTATTTTATAGATATGAGACTTAAATGATATTTAAGAGTTTTTTTGATTCAAATAAAGAGAGAACTCACTTTTAAGAATAACAAACAATTGAATAACAACTTTAGCTAAGTTTTAAGGAAGGAAAAAAAATCTTGATTTTTCTTTTCCAGGAAAATGATATGCAGTGATCCCAATAATAGTATTGTTGCCATATTTTTAATTGCTAGTGAGTGATTAAATTGACCTGATAGCACTGGGAGTGCTCCAGATTAATAAAATGAAATTCTCACATGTCAATGCAGTATAAAATCTGTTCCTTCAGTCAAAAGGGATTGCCTTGTATAAATGAAGTTTAAAAGGGATGTGATAATCAGAGCTACTGTACCCAAAGTCACTGTTTTAGTACATTCACCACTTTACACATTGAGTTACCAGCTAAGATTTTAGAATTACATCACTAGGTAGAATATATTAAAGATGATCCCTCAGAAAAAGAATAAAATTCTTGCAGCAACTTTAAACCAGGTGTAGGGAGGGGAATACTTTCATCAATACAGAGCCGCTATGTGAAAGCCCTGCCTTGGGAGAATCGTTCCAAATTCGAAAGTATGACTTTCTTTTTTTCTTTAAGAAATCAATTTGGCTTCTAGTTTCTCTTCTGTCTCATGAATTTTTTCTTATGAGTAGAGGAGAGATAAAAATCTTTACTCATTTGAAATTATTACTTTGTTATTGTTGAAATTTATTAAAGTAATAAAAAGATGTCTTATTTAGGCAGAGGCCTGTCCATGTACATGTTAATATATTGGTCATCTTATTAGAATCCAGCCATTTCTGACCACCTGTACCCAATTTCTTTTATTTCTTTTTCTTTTTTTTTCTCTTTGACGAACCAGTTTTATTTATTTTTTATTTTATTTTATTTTATTTTATTTTATTTTATTTTTATACTCTAAGTTCTGGGGTACATGTGCAGAACGTGCAGGTTTGTTACATAGGTATACATGTGCCATCGTGGTTTGCTGCACCCATCAACCCGTCACCTACATTAGGTATTTCTCCTAATGCTATCCCTTCCCCAGCCCCTCACCCCCCGACAGGCCCCGGCGTGTGATGTTCCCCTCCCTGTGTCCATGTGTTTTCATTGTTCAGCTCCCACTTATGAGTGAGAACATGTGGTTGGTTTTCTGTTCATGTGTTAGTTTGCTGAGAGTGATGGTTTCCAGCTTCATCCATGTCCCTGCAAAGGACATGAACTCATCCTTTTTTATGGCTGCATAGTATTCCATGGTGTATATGTGCCACATTTTCTTTATTCAGTCTATCAGTGATGGACATTTGGGTTGGTTCCAAGTCTTTGCTATTGTGAATAGTGCTGCAGTAAACATATGTGTGCATGTGTCTTTATAGTAACATGATTTATAATCCTTTGGGTATATACCCAGTAATGGGATTGCTGGGTCAAATGGTATTTCTAATTGTAGATCCTTGAGGGATCGCCACACGGTCTTCCACGTGGTTGAACTAATTTACACTCCCACCAACAGTGTAAAAGCGTTCCTATTTCTCCACATCCTCTCCAGCACCTGTTGTTTCCTGACTTTTTAATGATCACCATTCTAACTGGCATGAGATGGTATCTCATTGTGGTTTTGATTTGCATTTCTCTAATGACCAGTGATAATGAGCACTTTTTCATATGTTTGTTTGCTGCATAAATGTCTTCTTATTTTGAGTGCATTGTTTTTATTTTTTTAACTTTTATTTTAGGTTTGGAGGTACATGCAGATTTGTTACATAGCTAAACATGTGTCACAGTTGTTTGTTGTACATATTTTTTCATCACCCAGGTATTAAGCCCAGTACCCAATAATTACCTTTTCTGCTCCTCTCCCTCCTCTCAGCCTCCACCCTCAAGTAGACGCCAGTGTGTGTTGTTTCCTTCTTTGTGTTCATAAGTTCTTATCATTTAGCCCCACTTATAAGAACATGGGGTATTTGGTTTTCGGTTGTGCATTAATTTGCTAAGGATAATAGCCTTCACCTCCATCCATGGTCCCACAAAAGACATGAGCTTATTCTTTTTTTATGGCTGCATAGTATTATTCCATTGTGTATATGTACCGTATTTTTTTTATCCAATCTGTCATTGATGGGCATTTAGGTTGATTTCATGTGTTTGCCATTGTGAATAGTGCTGCAGTGAACATTCATGTGCCTGTGTCTTTATGGTAGAATGATTTATATTCCTCTGGGTATATACCCAGTAATGGGATTGCTGGATTGAATGCTTTTACCTCTGTGAGGAATCACAATATTGCTTTCCACGATGGTTGAACTAATGTACATTTCCACCAACAGTGTATAAGTGGTCCATTTTCTCTGGAAACTTGCCAGCATTTGTTATGTTTCGACTTTCTAATACTAGCCATTTGACTGGTGTGAGGTGGTATCTCATTGTGGTTTTGATCTGCATTTCTCTAATGATCAGTGATACTGAGCTTTTTTTCATACGCTTGTTGGCCGCATGTATGCCTTCTTTTGAAAAGTGTCTGTTCGTGTTTTTTGGCCACTTTTCAATGGTGTTGTTTGTTTCTCTCTTGTAAATTTGTTTAAGTTCCTTATAGATGCTGGATGGTAGACCTTTGTCAGATGCATAGTTTGCAAAAATTTTCTTCCATTCTGTACGTTGCCTGTTTGCTCTGTTAATAGTTTCTTTTGCTGTGCAGAAGCTTTTAAGTTCAATTAGATCCCACTTGTCAATTTTTGCTTCTGTTACAGTTGCTTTTGGTGTCTTTGTCATGAAATATTTGCCTGTGCCTATGTCCTGAACGGTACTGCCTAGGTTGTCTTTTAAGATTTTTATAGTTTGGGGTTTTACATTTTAAGTCTTTAATCCACCTTGAGTTGATTTTTGTGTATGGTGTAAGGAAGGGGTCCAGTTTCAATCATCTATATATGGCTAGTTATCCCAGCACCATTTACTGAATAGAGAGTCTTTTACCCGTTGCTTGTTTTTATCTGCTGTTTTGAAGATCAGATGGTCATAGATGTGTGGCCCTATTTCTTGGCTCTCTATTCTGTTCCATTGGTCTATGTGCCTGTTTTTGTACCCATACCATGCTGTTTTGGTTACTGTTGCCTTGTATAGTTTGAAGTTGGGTAATGAGATGCCTCCAGCGTTGTTCTTTTTGCTTAGGATTGCCTTGGCTATTCAGGCTCTTTTTTAGTTTCATACGAATTTTAAAATAGTTTTTTCTATTTCTGTGAAGAATGTTGTTGGTAGTGTGAATAGAAATAGCATTGAATCTGTATATTCTACTTCATTTCAAGCCACCATTGTCACCTGGACTTTGCAGAATCCTCTTAGCTATCTCCCTTTGGACTAGCTTCCTTACTCCACAGATTTGTTCTTTACCTAGGATCAAAGTCATTCTTTTGTAATGAATATCAGATCAGGCTACTAAGAAGTTCCACTGTTGTCCTTTTTTTGCTCATTATTTTTAAAAAGTTTACGATGGGTTTAAGACAGTATATCATTTGACTTCCCTAAAACCTCATCTGCACAAATTCTGCTCCTTCCCCCTACTGCAGTCACAGTGGCTCAGTGATGGTCTTTCAGTACTGCAAGTCTGCTCCACGTCAGGGTCTTTGCACTTGCTCTTCCCTTTGTCTGGAAAACCCTTCCCTCAGTTATCCACAGAAAATTTACCCCCACTATCTTTAAGTCTTTTCTTAAGTGTCACCTTGTCAGGGAGGTGTTCTCTGAGCACCTTATATAAAATCATAACCTTGCTCCTTTCCCTACGCCAACTTACCTTATTCCCCATAGCTTGCTTTACTTTTCTCTGAAGCACTTAATAATTTCTGAGTTTGTGTATATTTATTTTTGTTTGTTTATCAGCTGTTTAAACACTCTCTTTAGAATGTAAGCTTCATGAGGGTAGGAACTTTGCTTTGTTTTCTGTGGTTTTTCTAGCTTCTGGAACTATACTTGGCACATGATGGATACTCACTGTGTTTATGTGTTAAATGAATGAATGATTAAATAAGGGGAAGAGAGTTAATAAGCAGATGTGAAAAGCATTGGTGTGTTTCAGAACCTGAAAATATTTGCCTGTTTGTTTGACATGGGAGCAGTGAGCGATGGTCTCTTTTTTTCTCTTTAGTTTTGGAGTCCGGAACATGTAAAGTTTTTTCACCCATTATAAACAATTTGGACAAAATGCTGCATGTTCTACTTAAAATTGGGAGCTAAGCAGTGGGTATGTATGCATGGACGTAAAGATGGAAATAAGGGACACTGGAGACTCAAAAAGGGGGAAGGGTTGGAACAGGGGAGGGTTGATAAATTACCTATTGGATACAGTGTTCACTATTTGGGTGATGGGTATACTAGAAGCCCAAACCTGCACATTTACCCCTGAATCTAAAATTAAAAAAAAAAATCAGACTTTGTCCTGAGAGACCATGGATACTACTAACTGTAATCCACTGAAAGTGTGGTCAGATTAGCATTTTAGAAAGAGTCTGCTTGCTCAGGGTGAATGAACAAGAGAGAAGCAAGGACATGGGGATTATTTCGTGAACACTAGTCCAGGGGCATGATGATGATTGCCTGCACCAGATTATTGATGTAAAAATGGAAAGATCAACAGATTAAAGAGATATATAGTATTTAGGGAGCAGGCCTCAGTAATTGAAAGAGGAGCAAAATGATGCATATGAATCTGCCATGACAAAATTGGTGGATGGGATGCTATTCAGAGATAAGTAGCGGGCTTGATGATGGTAGAAAATTGAGTCCAAATTCAGTTTATGGTGCTGTTTAGTTTTCTAGGGATGCCATAACAAAGAACCAAAAACTGAGTGGCTAAAAACAAAAGAAATTTATTGTTTCAGTTCTAGAGACTAGAAGTCCAAAAATCAAAGTGTAGGCTAAAGGCTCTAGAGGAGAATCTTTTCTGATTTTTCCAGCTACTGTTGTTTGCTGGCAGTCCTTGGCTTGTGGATGTATTATGTGACTTCAGTCACATGGCCATCTTCTTTCTGTGTGTCTTCACATAATCTTCCCTCTGAGTGTCTGTCTGCATCCAAATTTACCCTTCTTATAAAGACATCAGTCATACTGGGTGTGGGCCCATCCTCATCACTTCAGTTTAATTTGATTACCTCTGTAAAGATCCTATTTCCGAATAAGGTCCCATTCTCTGTGTGGCACTAGGGATTAGAACATTGATACATCTTTCATTGATAGATGACAGAATTTTAAGGAGAAATGAATAGGATTTGATGCTTTGAATCACTACAGAATAGGAGATCGGGAATGGGAAAGAGAGACATGAGTTGTCATGTTTTCCTGAGAGAATGCTGGTGCTACTAGAGAAATAGAAAAGTAGGGGGGAAGGCGAAAGAGTTTTGTGACAAGGTGAGGGTGGTGGGAAATAAGTTTCATTGTAAGCATGCTGAATTTAGAGTTGTAGTTGGTAGTAGAATTGGTTCATGGTCTAGTCAGAATTCAAGAGATTTGTACCTAGATTACTGCTTTTATGAGAATGTTTAGGTTCTGTGAGGGAGAGGATACAAAGAGGAGACCTAAGCCTAGAAAGGAAACTAAAGAGAGAGTGTTACTTTGTTGAAATGGATGCTTTCATCCATTGTAGAAAAACAGTTTCATGCACACATCTATTCCTTTACTCTAAATGTCAGTTCTAGTAATGTCTGGATAGTGGATTTAGTTGCCGAAGTGGTCGCTGCATGAACAAAAGTAGAGTCACCAGTTCCTGACAGCTGCGAGTCAGCCTCTGGGCATCTTGCTAAATTTTCAAATATAATTATACAGTAGACTTCCTTTAACAAATTCCGTGTTCCCGTCTATAATTATAACTGCTTTTCTTGCCTATAGCCTGTTCTTTGTCTTACTACTCTCCTCTGTATCTCCCCCTGCTGGTTAGACTTTTCCTCTGGTCATTTGGGATCTGAGAAAATAGGAAGCTGTTTTTCCTAAGCATTGCATAACCAATTTCTTTCTTCTCACTCTACTCTAATAGACATTTCAGTAATAAGCAATGTTTTAAAGCATAGGCTAGCAGTATTCTATATTATATTTATATTTATCTTCGGAGAATATGCAGATACAAATTAGGTACCTTGTAAGCTTTCTATGCAACTGTCAGAAAATGACTACCACAACTTCCCCAGTGACCTCATTTAATAGTTAAGACTCTGAAATAAAATCTTGCTCATGGCCATGCTTTAGACCAAGAGTGTTTTGTTTTGTTTTGAATAGATTAAAATTTTCAACCAAAAATGAAGTCATCATAAATCCTACAACCATAATCTTGCACTAGTTTCCAGGACTAATCATGACAGTAATTTGTAAGATCAGAATTATGAGTGGGATTTCCTGTTGTGTATTTTTGTCTCCCAAATATCCATTATGAAAATAAATCACTTTTAAAAATGACTTGATGTCCTTTACAAAAATATTGTAGTTTTCGGATGACAAAGTTTAGGAATATATTTCCACATCACTTAGATTAGATTCTGAGTCATTTTAGTATCTCTCTTAAGAAGTAATTAAAATGTGTAGTTTTTTGAATGTGCAGAAGGAAACCTCAACTTTTGTAGCCTGCAGTGGAAGTAGTCTAGAAGAAATTATGGATTGATGTCAGTACTTACTCATTAATATTTGTTATGTGCCAGGCACTGTGCTAGTTGCTAGTTTACTGTGATTTTAGTTTGAAGAATGAGATTAGATTAAGTAGGTTTTACTTACAATAGTTGAAATATAGTTGGGAACAAATAGTGTATCAAGATTGCTTATTAAAATAATTCCGTGTATTCTGGGTGACATTACGTACTAAGAAATAGGACTTCTCTTACATAGTAATTGGTTGACATTCTTTGACCTCAGTGTAAGACTGAAGTATTTAATCAACAAACACAGAGAATAAAGTTTTGATAAATAAACCACTTTCTTTAAACCTTTAGAAATAAACTTGAAGTCTTTTGGCATTAGATTGATGGGCTTTCCTTTTGTGAGAGAGTAAGTGAATAATTTAAGCTTATAATTCATGTTTGCAGGTCCTCATCCTGTCATAGGAATAATAGTCTTGAAAATTGGAGCTCTGGAATTCACCATTCTGAGAGATCCTCCTTACTGGTATAATTTTATGCTTATGTGGCAAGGTTTCAGGTTGAGGAATGAGATCAGATTTGCAGAGGCAGAATATTTGCTATCCTCGTTGTTTTGGTTCCCGAGGAATGCTTACCCCTTAGCCTAAAATGTGCTGTAGTATTAGCTACTTTAAAATAGATTGCTCAAGACTCTTTATTTGGAAAACCTTAAATATGCATCGTGATGCATTACTTGCAATAAAAAATGAGGCTACAATTATAAAAACAAAACAGTACAGCTGCTGACAGATGTCATTAGCGACTTACTGAAACAGATCCTTCAAAAAGGAACTGCTAGACATCGGATTCAGGGAGTTAAGGTCATTATGACTGAAGATGAAATACTGTTGTCCACTACAGTTATTGTTGTTGGCTTTTTGCATTTAACTTTTTGATGATTTTTTGGAGACCTTGACATTTGATACAGTTTAAAAACCATTCTTTTAAATTACAATTAATAAATGTATAAAGAATGAGGAAAGTAGAAAATCACCGTGAGGCAAACACCACCGTAATAATTGTTGCAGGCAAGACTTATTAATGGGTAGCAAAAGTAAGAGTGAACATTTAAGGAGAAATAGAATATTTGTATAGGTCTAAAAAGTATATTCATGAGATGTTTAATAATTACAAAGAGAAAAATAGTAACTTTATGGAGGAGACAGCTAATAGACACTAAGTGATCAAGGTTAGCATCAACAGTAATAAGATATATTAACATCTAATATAATATGATACACCAAAGAGGGCACAACATCACTTATATGATATTCTTGCCAAAAATATATAACCTCAGTTTCATCATGAGAAGACATTAGACAAACTCAAATTGAGACACATTCTACAAAATAACGGACTAGCACTCTTAAAAAATATTACAGTCCTGAAAGAGAAGGAATTCCCACAGATTGGGGGAGGCTAAGGACACATGACAACTAAAGGTAATGTGGAATCCTGGATAGGATTCTAGAATCAAAAAATAGTCATTAGTGGCGTAACTGGTGAAATTTGAGTAAGACCCACAGTTTAGTTAATAGTTTGAACCAATGTTAATTTTATGATTTTAATAACTGTAGTATAGTTATGTATGATGTTTTCATTAGAAAAACCTAATTGAAGGTTATGTGGGAATTCTGTGCTATTTGGCAACCTTTCTATAAGTATAAAATTATTTCAAAATAAAAAGTTAAAAAGTCCCTTTTGGAAATTTGATGTAGTACATTCTTAGTTACGCTGTGAGACTGTGAAAGCGCTCTTCTATTATAATGAAATGTCTTAGTTTTAGTAATGAAATGTCTTTTGGTTTTATCTTGGGCAGAGTTCCAGGATAGACTCAGCACTTGTTGCTGACCACAATTTGTTATCTCATTTCTCCTAATCATCTTTTGATAACAATTGTAGAGATACTTGAGTTGTGTAATTTCTAAAGAGATGTTAATTGGCCTCTGCTGTCCTTAGTTGACGAGTATGTGGAAGAATTTGAAGATTAGAAATATGGTAGATGACCTTCAAATCAAAAGTGAGTAAATAGGAGGTATCGGGGGTATTTGGATTCTAGTTCTGACGGATACTGACTCTGTGATCTTGAGCAAATCAATTTGTCTTTCTCAATCTCTTTTTTCATCTATAAAATATCGATGATAGGAATAACTCTACCTTATATGATTTGTAAAGATCACATCAACTAAATACGATAATATATACGGTTATATATAGAGAGCAGGCTGCCTAACTGCAGATTGCTTCCACTTCAGTCCACTGTGAATGGTGCCTCCTGGAGGTGTGCCAAGTACTATGCCCAGAACACAATGGTCACCATCAGTTAATTGGCTCTGATTAAATGAGAAAATACCTTTGGAAGGATGTTGTGAGTTGAAATACTAGAAAAATAAAAGTATAAAAAATTTTAAATGTTATAACATTGTTAACCAAATTGATGTAGTTTTATAGGATTTTCATAGCAGAAACCCAAAACCTATACAAACTAACCAATTTAGGTCTTACTCAATAATTAATAGTACCTGTTTTTGAACCAATAAAAGAGCAATACTATATAATACTATTTGTAAGCAACAGATTGGGGGCTATTTTAAAACATTGCATTTTATTCTTTTTTGTGTAGGGGAAAAAAAGTCATTAGTCTGCATTTATAATCAGGACTAGCTTCCTGTAAAATTATTTAACTTTTTATTTATAGAATTTGAAATTTACAATTCTAAATACAGCAATAGTAAGGCACTGCATTTTTGCAGGAAACAAAAAGCACAATTAACATAAAGTTAGAACCAGCCACAAATAAAATATTCCAGCAAACTGTGTAAGAAAAAAAATGCTCTGGGAAGCAAATGCCAAGAAATGTTACATAGGTGGCCTTATTACATTGGAAAGAAAAGAATGTAGAAGATTAGTAGCAGTAGTAGTAGGAGGAGGAATAGAAGGAGGAAGGTGCATAGCAAATGATAGTGAATAAGCTCTAAGTGTTAGTTACTTTTCTAAGCACTTTATGCAAATCGTATTATTTAATCCTCCCAATACCTTATGAGTTAGGTCCCCACTTTATATATGACATAGCTGAGGCTCAGAGAGGTTAAGTAATTTTTTTTCCCAAAATCTTGCAGCCAGGATTCAAAGGCAGGATATTTGGCTCTAGAACT
This sequence comes from Hylobates moloch, assembly GCF_009828535.3. Lineage (NCBI taxonomy): Eukaryota > Metazoa > Chordata > Mammalia > Primates > Hylobatidae > Hylobates > Hylobates moloch. The sequence continues at coordinate 22,767,588 of NW_026652297.1, read as the reverse complement.
CATGCTGGTAACCACTATGCACACTCCCTCCATGAAACCAATAGCCACCATCTATTGATGTACAGAATGTAGTTTGTGTATTTTTTTTGTGTGAATAATTTTGTTAATGGTACCATGGGATTTTCCTGGATCAAGGGCATGATTTAAGTAAGTAATGGGCTAATTCATAGGACACCTGGTGTCCTAATAAATCAAAACCCACTCAAGAATACCTCAGCAGTAAGCACATTAACTGCCTTCCTAGATGGATTATTTAAAAAAATTTCCGTATCTGCATGAAGTATATTACATACGATAATTTCACTTAATTGTTCTAACTTTTAATAACTGTCAAGACAAGTAGTAGATGAAAGGAAAGCAGAAAAATGGTAAAGTGTGGTTGTGGAATTACATCACTTTTTTTTTTTTTTTTAAGGCTGAGATTGATTTAGAATTTTTGTATTTCCTGGAAGAATATCCTGTGGCTAGTAGGAATATTTGACTTCTTTAATAGATTTTCACATAGTAGGGCCTAATATCTAACTGATTGAATTAGTATTATTCTAGGTATAGAAATAATGAAACTCCATAGTTTGTTCTTTATGAAAATATTTTATTTCAAGTTATTTCTTTTCTGCTTGACAAAAGGGCATTGCATTTTTGCTTTAAAGAGAGACTTGTGATGTTTTGTTTCATTTTTTTCTAGCTTGGACTGTGGCAGAATCAAATGAGTAGTAGTCTTTGATGACTAACACTTGTTCATTTGTTTCCACTGCAGAAATCTTTAAAAAGGTATAATGACTAAATTAGTTTATTCTTAGACATTATGTTTTCTTTTTCTTTGTCTTCTTCTATAATGTTCTTTTTTATAACATTGTCCTTCTCAGCCCTGAAACCTAACTTTCAATTTCTAAAATAATTCTTCTTTTAAGAGGAAATTGATATTTTGGGTGGAAGGATTTGGCCAAATCTGAGATTCCCTATCATAATTAAAATAAATCTTTGAAGCAGTTTTTATTAGTTACTTTAATTCAGATAGGCTAATTCAGGCTTATTTTCTCAAGTTGATTTTTTTAAATAAAAAGAGATTATCTCCTTTAGCTACACCAAATGGCACCTGATTTAATAAGAATGTTCTAACTAGTTGAAGGGAGTCAGGAGATACCTTTGTGGAAATGTGGAGTTTGGCATTTATTGTTATACTGGTGGACTCAACCCCCACACACCTTGCATCCTCTGTATTATATTTCTGTGTGGTTATCTCACCTTTGTCTTTTCTCTGTAGAGTTGAAGGGGGCTGTTTGTGTAACTGTGCTCTTAGCTAAGTATAGAGTGGGCTAGAGCAGGGATGGCAAATACATGATCTCACGTGCATTCCCTCTCCTATGCTTGTTGCGACATCAGGTCATGGCATACTTTCTTGCTTAGCCACAGGGCAGTTTCATAATTTTCCCATCTTTAGGGAGCCAGAAGTTTCAGTGTGAGTGAAACTTGTTTGCTATTCCTGGAGTAGAGAGGTTGGGATGATTACCAAAAGTTCTGTACCTGTTTTTCCTTCACGTCTAGGATTTGATGTAGTCCAAGAATAAGAGATCTTACTTCCTTAGGTTGATGTGTTCTAGCAGTTTAGTGACCTTCAAAGAGTACTCAGACACACTTGAATTTATTGTGACAAAATCGATCCCCTCAGACACCCTTTTTTTATGGTAGAAACCTTCTTTAGATACCACCATAGTTTATTTTTTGACAACTCTCCTATAAATTTACACACAAAAAGTTATCTTTGGTGAGGGATGGGGAATAGGTTGTGTCTTGCAAAAGGTATAATTCATCTTTTCAAGTGTACAATTCATAGTTTTTTTTTTTTTAACCAAATTGTGTGGCTGTCACCATGACTCAGCTGTAGAACATTTTCATTACTCCACTATGATTTCTTATGTACATTAACTCCTAATCCCCATTCCCCAACCTAAGGCAACAACTTATTTATTTATTTCTTAGTCTTTATAGCTTTGCCTTTTCTGGATAGTTGATATAAATGGAATAATATAATATTTGGTCTGTGGTGCCTGGCTTTGTCCAGAGCATAATGTTTTTGAAGTTTGTCTATTTTGTAGCATGTATCCATAATTTCTTCCTTTTTATTGGTGAATATTACTACATTGCTAGTATGTCTTGTCAAAACATTCATCATCTGTCAGTCCATTCCATGGACATCTATGTTGTTTGCAGTTTTTGGCTATTATGAATAAATCTGCTAAGAATATTTGTGCTCAAGTCTTTGTGTGAATATTTCTTTTCATTTCCCTTGGGTAGATACCTAAGAGTGGGATTGGTATGTCATATGATAAATTTATATTTAACCTTTTAAGAAACTGCCCAACTGTTTTCTGAAGTGGCTATACTGTTACACACTCCCATTAACAATGTATGAGGATACCCATTTTTACATCCTTGTCAGTATTTATTATTGTCTGTATTTTTTGTTATATATATCCTTTTATGAGTTAAAATTTTCTCTCAATATTATTTTTAAGATTTATCCATGTTGATACATGTAGCTCTTACTTATTCACTGCTATGAAATGTTCATTGTATGACTACGTAGTAAAAATCCAGCCATAATATGAAAAACGGCTTCTTCAAATTCAGTTGTATAAAATGTAGAGTTGCATTATTGTGTGGTTATTGAAAAACAGTACTACTTTTAGTCATCTGTACTGTTGCAAAAGTTACAAAAGTGAAGATGGTGAAATTTATACTTTATATTACTGCTGAGACAGTCTGAATTAGTCACAGGGCAGTTTTTTCCTAAGTCAGTCCCATTTGCTTCCACAGAAAATAAGAATTTTAGCTTTATCAGAGAAATGGGCAGTGAAACTACAGATTCAGAAGCCAGTCACAAACGACCATATACTAGATGATTCTTTTCATATGAAATGTCTACAGTAGGCTAATTTATGGAGACAAAAAGCAGTTTTGGGGTTGCTAGGGTAAGGGGGATTGGAGGGAGATGAGGAGTGACTGTTTAATGGGTGTGGGGTAATTTTTGGAATTGAGTAATAAAAATGTTCTAAAATTGACTGTGGTTATGCTTATACAACTCTGTATATACTATAATCAGTTGAATTATACACTTCAAATAGATGACTTGTATGGCATATTCATTATGTTTCAATATAGCTGTTAAAAAATAAGATGCATGAGCCTTTGTAGAACGTGTCAATAGTATTAAAAAAAGAAGAATAAAGTAAAAAGTACTTCACAATTATTGTCAATAATTGTGGCAACATGGCATCATTTTAAGTGACTGCTTAATAAAATTTCATTGAGTAGATGTACTATAATTTGCTTAATTAATTTCCTAATAGTAACCGTTTAGATTGTTTCCAATAAGTAATGTTGTAAGTGGGATCATTGTATATATATTTTTGTGCACTTGTCTGTTCAGGATAAATTTTAGAAGTGAAATTGTTGGGTCACAGATTAAGTGCATTTAACATTTTGAATCATATTTCTAAATTACCACTCAGTAAGATGCTCCAGGTTGCCCTTCCCCAGTGGTACGTGATAACGTATGAATGGCCATACTCTTGCCACTGCTGGATATTGTCAGTGTTTTTTATCTTCATCAGTTGGGAAGAAATTAACTTATTTTTATTTGCATTTCTTTGTGAAACTTGTTATATATCCCTTAAAAACTTTTTTTTGTTCATTTCTTGTGCTTTTTTCTATTGAGGTAATTATCTTTGTATTAGTGTATAGAAAGTCTTTTTATATTAAGAATATCTACTTTGGGTCTGTTATATAAGAAAAATATTTTTCCAGTTTGTGTATATTTCATATTTATTTATGGTGATTTTTTCCCATTGCACAAAAGTTCTAAATTTTTGCATAGTCATATTTGTTACTTTAAAACATCCTTAGAAACTCGGCTACATTCCAAGGTTATAAAAATATTATTTTATATTTTAAAATTATCTTGGGGCCAGGTGCGGTGGCTCATGCCTGTAATCCCAGCACTTTGGGAGGCTGAGGTGGGCAGATCACGAGGTCAGGAGATTGAGACCATCCTGGCTAACAGGGTGAAACCCCGTCTCTACTAAAAAAAAAAAAAATACAAAAAACTAGCCGGGCATGGTGGCACGCACCCGTAGTCCCAGCTACTCCTGAGGCTGAGGCAGGAGAATTGCTTGAACCCAGGAGGCGGAGGTTGCAGTGAGCTGAGATCACGCCACTGCATTCCAGCCTGGGCGACAGAGTGACACTCCGTCTCAAAAAAAAAAAAAA
>NW_026652297.1:22734228-22758319 GCF_009828535.3 Hylobates moloch | reverse complement strand
CCCAGCTAATTTGTGTATTTTTAGTAGAGATGGGGTTTCACCATGTTGGCCAGGCTGATCTTGAACTCCTGACCTCAAGTGATCTGCCTGCCTTGGCCTCCCAAAGTGCTGGGATTACAGGCATGAGTCACCGTGTCCAGCCAAAACATTCTTTAAAAAATCTCACTTGTCCTCCCAGCTTTTGTTCCATTTCTGTCTTCATTTTGGCAGTAAAACTTCTGAGGAATTGTTTATACTTGGTCTTTCCAATTCCTCTCCTCCCATTCCATCTTAAACTCATCACAGTTAGGACAGAAGCCTGCACCAGTACCCTGAATTCATTCTATTCTTCTTTACCTTTTCATTAGGATAGTGTCAACACTCAGTCATTTGACCTTTTAATTTTTTTTTTTTTCTCTTGTTGCCCAGGCTGGAGTGCAATGGCACGATTTTGGCTCACTGCAACCTCCGCCTCCCAGGTTCAAGCAATTCTGCCTCACCCTCTCAAGTGGCTGGGATTACAGCCATGTGCCACCTTGCCTGGCTAATTTTGTATTTTTAGTAGAGATGGGGTTTCGCCATGTTGGCCAGGGACGGTTTCAAACCCCTGACCTCACGTGATCCACCTGCCTTGGCCTCCCAAAGTGGTGGGATTACAGGAGTGAGCTACCGCACCCAGCCTTGACCTTTTAATTGTTCTATCTACATTTATTGCCTTGGTGATTTCATCAATGTTATGTCTTTAAATACCAAAGTGATCAACTTAGCTCTCTTACCTGAACTCCAGGCTTATGATCCATTTAATGTGTTTGACACCTACTTTTAGCTATCTGATTGTCATCGCAGACTCAACATACTAAAAACTGACCTGCTGTTCTTTCTCTTCCAAACATATTTCACCTGTAGTCTTCCCCATCTCTGTTGATAGCAGATCCATCTTTCTATTAGCACAGTCAGAAACAGTGGAGTCATCCTTGACTTACATTTTCTACTTGATCATTGTTAAAAGTAAGAAAGCTGCTGAAAGCTGTAGATTTAGTTTATAGTATTGAACTATTTTTGTGATTTTTTAATTTCTATATCCACATATAAAAAGCATATAATCTACAAGTATCATTTTACTTTCATCCTAATTTTAACTGTTACTTAATTTTTATGTTTAATTGTATTTGATAGCAGATTCATTTCTTTTTTAAAAATGTTTTAATATTTAATTTTTAGGGGTACATAGTATCTATAGGGTACATGAGATATTTTGATATAGGCATGGAATGTGTAGTAATCACATCATGGAAATTGGGTATCCATCCCCTCAGGTATTTCTCATTTGTGTTAACAATCCAACTATTCTTTTAAGTATTTTTAAAAGTACAATTAAATTATTATTGACTGTAATCACTCTGTTGTGCTATCAAATACTCAGTCTTACTCACTTTTTCTAACTTTTTTTTCTTTTTTACCCATTAGCCATCCCCACCTCCCCTCCATTTCTTCTTGCTACCCTTCCCAGCCTCTGGTAACCATTCTTCTACTTTCTATCTCCATGGGTTCAATTGTTTTGATTTTTAGATCCCACAAATAAGTGAGAACATGTGATATTTGTCTTTCTCTGCCTGACTTATTTCAGTTAACATAATGACCTCCAGTTCCATCCATGTTATTGCAAATGATAGGATCTTATTCTTTTTTTTGTGGCTGAATAGTACTCCATTGTTTATATATACCACATTTTCTTTATTCATTCATCTGTTGATGGAAACTTAGGTTACTTCCAAATCTTGGCTATCATGAACAGTGTTGTAACAAACATGGGAGTGCAGATACCTCTTTGATATACTGATTTCCTCTCTTTTGGGCATATACCCAGCAGTGGGATTGCTGGCTCATATAGTAGCTCAATTTTTAGTTTTTTTGGAGGACTCTCCAAACTGTTCTCCATAGTGGTTGTACTAATTTACATTCCCACTAACAGTGTAGAAATGCTCCCTTACTCCACATCCTCACAAGCATTTGTTATTGCCTGTCTTTTGGCAATAGCTATAAGCCATTTTACCTGTGGTGAGATGATACCATATTGTAGTTTTGATATGCATTTCCCTGATGATCAGTTATGTTGAGCACCTTTTCATATTCATATTTTGACTAAAATATTAAACTGCTTTGGAATCTGGATTCAGTGACTCTTGAATTGTGTGAAATAATATTAACTATTCCCAGGAATAGTAAAACACGAAATTTGGAGCTCCTAGAGGGGTTGGGCCATATCTAATAATATGTTGTTGATTGATATCAATTCCTGTAGTATTTATAATTTTATAATTAATTTTTAAATTAAATGTATTGAGAACTATACTGAATTTTTAAAAAAACATTTATATTTAGTGTGGGAATGATTCTAATCCAAAGTATATTATTCTACACTCTCTTAAGCATAACCAAATGCCGACCTCTTTAAGAGTAACTTGGATTGAAAGATAAAATGCTGCTTACTTCCACATCCTTAGCTCTGTTTTCTCAATGATTAACAGCATTATTATTATTTTTTTCATCTTAAAGGAGAGTCTTAAGTTTTAGCCTAAGTAGAACATTTACCTGTTCTGTGGAAACATATTCTCTGACCTAAATTAGGGTGAGTAGTTGTTTTTTTTTTTTTTTTTTTTTTGAGACAGAGTCTCACTGTTGTCGGAGCGGGCTGTAGTGCAATGGTGTGATCTTGGCTTACTGCAACCTCTGCCTCCCAGGTTCCAGCAATTCTCCTGCCTTAGCCTCCCAAATAGCTGGGGTTTATAGGCATGCACCACCACACCTAGCTAATTTTTGTATTTTCTAGTAGAGACGAGATTTCACCGTGTTGGCCAGGCTGGTCTTGAACTCCTGACCTCAGGTGATCCACTCGCCTTGGCCTCCCGAAGTGCTGGGATTACAGGCATGGGTCACCCTGCCCGGCCGGGTGAGTAGTTTTTTAAATGCTTAGATAATGGATATTTCAGGAAGGTGTATTAAACCTTTTCTTATTTTGTTTCTTTTTGAATTGTTATTGCAGATGGTGAAACATGTCATTAGGAAGAAGGAAAGAAAGAATATAGATAGAATAAAAAATTAATTATGTTAATACTTGGAATAAAGTTATAATTGTTGGGGAAAAAGGGTGTATTATCACTATAGGCATACCTCAGAGAGATTGCAGGTTCAGTTCCAGGCCACCACAGTAAAGCAAAGATCAAAATAAAGTGAGTCACATGAATTTTTTGGTTTCTCAGTGCATATAAAAATCATGTTTACACTATATTATGGTATATAAATGTATAGTAGCATTATGTCTAAAAAACAATGTACATACCTTAATTTAAAAAAAAAAACCTTCATGCTAAAAAATGTGAACAATCATCTCAGCCTTTAGTGAGTTGTAATCTTTTTGCTGGTCGTGGGTCAGTCAGTGTGGATGGCTGCTGACTGATCAGGGTGGTGGTTGCTGAAGGTTGGCTCATCTGTAGTAATTTCTTAAAATAAGACAGCAGTGCAATTTGCCATATCGGTTGACTCTTCCTTTCATGAAAGGTTTCTCTGTAGCATGTGATTAGGCTTGATAGCATTTTACCCACAATAGAACTACTTCTTTCAAAATTGAGTTTAGTTCTCTCAAACTCTGCTACTGCTTTATCAACTGATTTTATGGAATATTCTAAATCCTTTGTTGTCATTTCAACAGTGTTCACAGCATCTTTACAATGAGCAGGTTCCATCTCAAGAAACTACTTTTTTGCTCATCCATAAGAAGCAACTTCTAATCCAGTCACACTTTATCATAAAATTTCAGCAATTAAAGTCTTACCTTCAGGTTCCACTTCTAATTCTTGTTTTGTGGCTGTTTCCACCCTGCCTGCAGTTCCTCACAGAAATATTGAAAACTCCTTCAAGTCATCTGTGAGGGTTCAAATAATCTTTTTCCAAACTCCTGTTAATATTGATATTTTGACTTCCTCCCGTGAATCATGATAATATTTTTTGTGGGATTTAGAATGATGAATCCTTTCTAGAAGGTTTCAATTGACTTTGCCCAGATTCATCAGAATAATCACTGTTTATGGCAGCAATAGCTTTAAAAAATGTATCTTTTAAATAATAAGTCTTGAAAGTCAGAATTACTTCTTGACCCATGGGCTGCAGAATGGATATTATATTAGCAAGCATGAAAGCAACGTTCATCTCCATGTACATCTTCACCAGAGCTCTTGGGTGGCCAGGCACAGTGTCAGTGAGCAGCAGTATTTTGAAAGGGATCTTTTTTTCTGAGCAGTAGGTCCACAGTGGGCTTAAAATATTCAGTAAACCACACTGCAGACAGATGTGCTGTCATCCAGGCATTTGTTGTTCCTTTTCTAGAGCACAGAGTAGACTTAGCATAACTCTTAAGGGCCCTAAGATTTACCAAATGGTCAATCAACATTGGCTTTAAAGTCACCAACTGCATTAGACTGTAACAGGATAGTCAACCTGTCCTTTGAAGCTTTGAAGCCAGGCACTGATTTCTCCTGTCTAGCTATGAAAGTCCTAAATGGCATCTTCTTCTAATACATTGAAAGAAGATACTGTATATTGTTTCGTCTACGTTGAATATCTGTTACTTAATGTAGCCACCTTCATCAGTTATCTTAACTATTCTGGGTAACTTGCTGCAGTTACTATATAAGTACTTCCTTCACTTTGCACTTTAATGTTATAGAGAAGGCTTCTTTTTTTAAACCGTAGGAATCAATGTCTGCTGGCTTCTAACTTTTCTTCTGCAGCTTTCTCACTACTGTCTCTTATCTTCATGGAATTGAAGAGAATTAGGGCCTTTCTGGAGCTTGCAGTGAGCCGAGATTGCGCCACTGCACTCCAGCCCGGGCGACAGAGCGAGACTCCGTCTCAAAAAAAAAAAAAAAAGAATTAGGGCCTTTCTCTGGATTAGACTTTGGTTTAAGGGAATGTTGTGGCTGTTTTGGTGTTCTGTTTAGACCACACACGCTTTCTTCATATTGGCACTAAGGCTATTTTACTTTCTTAACATTCATGTGTTCATTGGAATAGCACTTTTAATTTTCTTTAGAACTTTTCCTTTGCATTTGCAACTTGGCTTTTTGGTTCAGGAGGCCTAACTTTTTTTTTTTTTTGAGACGGAGTCTCACTCAGTCACCCAGGCTAGAGTGCAGTGGCGCCATCTCGGCTCACTGCAAGCTCCGCCTCCTGGGTTCACACCATTCTCCTGCCTCATCCTCCTGAGTAGCTGGGACTACAGACGCCTGCCACCACACCCGGCTAATTTTTTTTTTTTTTTTGTATTTTTAGTAGAGACGGGGTTTCACCATGTTAGCCAGGATGGTCTCGATCTCCTGACCTCGTGATCCGCCCATCTCGGCCTCCCAAAGTGCTGGGATTACAGGCATAAGCCACCGTGCCCAGCCTGGGAGTCCTAACTTTTGGCCTGTCTTGGCTCTCAATAAAAGTAGCTTTTTATTTCAAATGAGAGGCATACGACTCTTTCTTTCAATTGAACACTAGGAGGCCGTTGTAAGGCCATTAATTGACCTGATTTCAGTATTGTCGTATCTCAGGGAATAGGGAGGCCTGAGGAGAGAAGGGGAGAGATGGCAGAATGGCTAATCTGTGGAGCAGTCAGAACACATTCATTGATTAAGTTATCTGCCTCACTGGGTGTGGTTTGTGCTGCCCCAACATAATTATAATAGTAACATCAAAGGCCACTGATCACAGTTCACCATAGCAGATATGATAATAATTAAAAAATTTGAAATATTGTGAGAATTATGATAATGTGACATAGAGACCTAAAGTGAGCACATACTGTTGGAAAAAATATCGTATCGCACTTATATATGATGGACTTGCTCAACACAGGGTTACCACAAACATACATTTGTAAAAAAATGCATTATCTGCAAAGCACAATAAAACAAAGCTCAATAAAAGTAGGTATGCCTGTATTTGCAGCTTGCTTATGGAGTTTAATTCTTTTTAGGAAATTAGTTAACAACTGAAAAATGACTTGGTTGAAAACTTCCTCCTCTTAAGGTAAAAGTTTGCATTCTGTATTGGGGAAACTGATTTCGTGTCAAAAACGTGCTAGTTAGTTGTGTGTGGGTATTGTGCTGAGTAGGGTGATCATGAGCCCAGTTTTCTTGGTACAGTTCCTCTGTTTGCCTGTCATCCTGCCTTATTTTTAGTCCTCATGTGTTAGTTTTTTGTAATTTCTGTACAAATTATCACAAATTTAATGGTTTAAAACAACACAAGTTTTTAATTCTACAGTTCTGTAGGTCAGAAGTCCAGTATGAGATGTAGCATGCTAAAGTTCAAATGTCAGAAAATCCGTTTCCTGTGTATTCAGTTTTTTTGGCAAAATTCAGTTCCTTGTGATTGTAGGACCCAGGTCCCCACTTTCTTGTTGCCTGTCCACTCAAGGCTGTTCCTAGCTTCTTTTGGGGGCCGATTATTTAGGTATAAAGGTGCCACATGTTTTGTAATATGACTGCTTACATCACTGTTTAACTTCTTTCTCACTAAAGCTTATTTTTCTCACATTCCTCAGTGTTTAGTAGTAAAGTAACTAGTGAGTCCTGAGTTTGTAACATCTAAATTTGTATTGCTGCTTGTGCTTGACTCTGTCCTTACACTGTTACAGGTGAAGAAGAGGAATTAAGACAGACTTTTTTTCTCCCTCTACCTTTAGACTTTATTTTATACTAAAGAATTAACTGGGCATTACATTTATTTAAACAGCTGTTACAGAAACAATTCTACTAGCACAGCTGCCTTTTAATAAAGTATTTGAATGTTTTAATTTCATTTTCTTGAAATTTTTTGTTTATTAGATTATACTACATTAATCAAAGACAACAATTATGTATTTTATGTGTATCTAATGGCTAAATTACCATTTATGTCTACTCTTCAACTTAAATTTGTAGTCTGGAATTTCCCCAAAGCACAGAATATGATTTGTATTCAAATGGATTAACTTGTTCTTTGGACAGCCTAAAAAAAGACCAATTGATGATTTTCTATTCTATATTTTATTTTAATAAGCTAAATAGATATTTGATACTTGCTAATATATACACACTTGTGTCCTTAATTTAATAATCCATCTGCATTTAGATTTAGTAATGCGTAAGATAAAACTAATGCTACATACCTCTAAAGTTAATTTCTTTCTTTTCAGTTTACAATGCCAGTTTTACACTCCACGTGCTGTCAGTGAAAATGTAGGCGGCAGACACACCACATATTTATTATCACTGAGTTCACTATATCATACAGGAAAAGTATATTAACATGCCATACAAAAAATCTAACACACATAAACAACCACTTAGCATTTTTAAGAACACATCTGACTTATTGGTTAGCTTAAATATCTTTTAGTGGAGTTAGACACCCACGTACAGTGAGTACATTCATATAAGTTATCCTAACAATTCCTTGTGCTGATGAATGAGCATCTCTCTTCTTTGCGTATGATGGTAAAGATTATACATTATAAAGCTTTAACCTTTCCATTGGAATTCTAAATCTTGATACAATTAAACCATTCCCAGGGTTCTTCAGATAAAGTTACACTCTGGAAAACGTTTTTCTAAAGCCTTATTTTACATTTAAATTTATGTTTCATGTTGGGTCTCTTTTCTTGAAGTTTATGTTGTTATTTTCTGTTTTAGGCCCATGGTGAAGTCGGGGGAGGGGGTGGGGACTTTTCCTGATTTCTGTTTTCCCTGTGAATTCTATGTTCTTCTGTAGGCTCCACTATGCAAATTGGGTGTGTGTATTTTTTTTTTTTTTTTTTCCTAAGACAGAGTTTCACTCTTGTTGCCCAGGCTGGAGTGCAGTGGCGTGATCTTGGCTTCACTGCAGCCTCCACCTCCTGGGTTCTAGCAATTCCCCTGCCTGGCCTCCGAAGTAGCTGGGATTACAGGCATCCACCTCCACACCTGGCTAATTTTTTGTATTTTTAGTAGAGAAGGGGTTTCGCCATGTTGGCCAGGCTGGTCTCAAACTTCTAGTCTCAGGTAATCCACCCTCCTTAGCCTTCCAAAGTGCTGGGATTATAGGCGTGAGCCACCACGCCCAGCTGAGTGTGTGTATTTTTAAAAATAGGTACAATACTTGTTAGATTTTTTTCTCATTGTAATATTTTATAGCATTTAAGAAATATAAAAATACAGTGTATGGTTTATATGGATACTGGCCTAAACTTGAGAGAGTAGTAGTAAGAGCTAATGCAGATGTGAAAAAATATGAAAGTGAATATAATTGATATATAAAGCATAAAAAGCACATGAAAGTGTTTTTCTTTTAATCTTGTATGGGCATTTACTTTGCATGCTGTATGGACTGAAGACTTTTTAAAAGGAAAATGTCCTAGCTTTTTCTTTTAGTGAAACAAAACAATAAGAAATTATATGTTTAAGAGTTTTTGTTTCCTCAGATATTTAGTTTTTGTCTCTCGTTTTTATCCTAACATAGCCTCTCTCTCTCTTTCTCAAAAAAAAAAAAAAAAACCCAGAATATTTACAAATTATTCTTCCTTGCAGTACATTCAAAGACCCTGCTTGTTTAACAATGTTGGGTAAAGTTTTTGCAAGCACTCTCTTTATGGGCCTGTGTTCTCCTTTTTTGAGTTATTCCTTCTATACTGGAACTATCTTATATAGTCATTCCATTTTATTTGACTTTAGTTAATTTCCTCAGGTGTATTTATAGATTTTGTTAGTGTAGTATAATTTTCAATCTCTGCTCTTTATTCTTCCCTTCCTTTTCAAGATTTTAAACTATTACATATTCACAGAGAACTGTAAAATTTATAGCTCTACATTTAACCTCATTTTTATGTTTCCATCTCTCTGTCCCCTCACAGTGAATGTCTGGAACCGGAATCGTCTTGCCACTGATCTGTGCGCTCCAGTCAGATCCAGCCGTTCTTTGTTCCCTCCTGTTATCGTTTAGACTCTTTATCTTAGATCTAAGAATTCCTAGTCTTGTTCTCTCTTACCCATTATATCTCATTAGTCAATGTATTGTCTTAGTAGTTTTTGCTCCTGCCGGTTCTATACCATTCTCAAAAGCCTAGATGACTCCTCTGCAGCCTTATTCCTGGAATATTTTAGAAGTCTCTTAATTTGTATCCCTGCTGTCCTCAAATCTGTCCTATGCATTGCTGTCAGATTAATCTTCCTAAAGCATTGCTTTTACCCAGACAATCTCCTGCTTAGGAACCTTCATTGGCCCCACTTTGCCTAAAGATTGAAATTTTGACTTTCCAGTCTGCTATTTGAGGTTCTCTCATAAATTTGTCCTAGTTTTTTCCTCCACTGGCCAGTAACAAAATGCTTTCATTTTTGTCAGGATGGTCCCAACATACTGAGAATATTTTTACATTGGCATATCCTTCTTCATTTCTGAGTGTTTGATGCCTTTTCTGCATTTTACTCTACGATGGCCTTCCTACTTTTGTTGTTTTGTCCACCTAAAGCTTAACGTACTTTTTTCCAACTTGCAGCTCTTGTCTTGCCCCCTCTGTGAAGTCTTTCTGCGGTGGTTCTACTGTGATTTCACCATCTTCTGAATTCCTGTTTTGCTTTATTGCTACTCACAAAGCACTTCCTGTTTAGTATTTTATACTATTACTTGCTTTTGTTTTTTACTTGGGTCTAGGTCCTATGTTGCTGACTGGATTTTAAGTGTTAAGAAAGCAGGGACCATGTTATATTTCTTTGAATCTCTCTTAGCCATGTACAGTTCATTACAAATGCCCACTTATTTTTTTCCCATAAATCTTAATTGGTTGCCTACACTCAAGCACCACTGATTAAAAAGTTAAACAAGAAAGGTATGGACTCAGCTTTCATGGACTTTACATTCTGGAAGAGAGAGAAAGATGCTCTACAGCTAATTTCATAATTACCTACTTAGTTATAGTTGAAGAATGTGGTTTGTCATTTTTTTTGACAATCAGAAAACCTAGAAAATTGCCTTCTTTTTTCCCCTCTGCTGTCATTGGTATTTATAATTTTTCTTACTTCACAAATAAATTTTGATAGGGTAAATTATTCTTGAAAGTGCAGGTCTTCAAATGGTCCAACTTAATTATTTTCTTCTAAATACACATAATGCTATATATCTGGGTAAATTCAGTAGACAACATAATGGAAAGAATGATTAATAGGTGCCCGACATTAAAATAATTATAGTAAATTTTATGTCATTTATGTGATACGTAAACTCATGTGAAATAGTTAAAAGATAACGAAAATAATTCCAAAAGGAAGATTTTCTAAACTCAATTAGGAATTTTTAGTTAATATACTAAAGCTGTCTTCTGTAGGAGAATAAGATTAGATTAAAAGTAGATATGTTATGCTTAGATATGTTATTTTTTTACTTCAGGTGTTTTTATCTAGTGGCTTGAACAATGTCATGTACTTCATAGGCATGATTTTTTGAGGTTGTAATAACCATAGAAAGTTAATGTTGAGGCCGGGCGCGGTGGCTCACGCCTGTAATCCCAGCACTTTGGGAGGCCGAGGTGGGTGGATCACGAGGTCAGGAGATCGAGACCATCCTGGCTAACACGGTGAAACCCCGTCTCTACTAAAAATACAAAAAATTAGCCGGGCGTAGTAATGGGCGCCTGTAGTCCCAGCTGCTTGGGAGGCTGAGGCAGGAGAATGGCGTGAACCCGGGAGGCGGAGCTTGCAGTGAGCTGAGATTGCACCACTGCACTCCAGCCTGGGCGACAGAGCGAGACTCTGCTCAAAAAAAAAAAAAAAAAAAAAAAAAAAAGAAAGTTAATGTTGAAAAAATGGCAAAATATACAGTGAAACTAAAAATTATTGTATTTGCAAATATAAAAACATAATTTACATAAATGTTATAGTTAGGAACATTATGAATGTAAATATGCCTTCTGTATTCTCAGTCTTGTGATGCCATTCTTTGTCCAGTTGGAGATGAAGAGTGATGTTGAGATGGGTGTTTAACCTATTTTAACAGTGTTAAAAAAATTAAGTATCGTTGATGTAAATATGAGAAGGGAAGAGAATATTTATCTCCATTAAGTGACATAAAAAACCATGGTAAGAATAACAGGCAGTGGGTATGCCCTAAGTAGTAAAATCCCTGAATTCAGATGCGAATTATAAGCACAAGGACACTTGCCCCCTACATACTTACATGTATATTTTCTTTAGTCAAAGTGTAATTCAGAGTTCTTGAAGTGCTGAATATGGCCTTTGTTTTTTCATTTCCCTTTAGCACACATATTAAAAAAAAAATAAGACACTTCTGCTAGACTGTGATTTTGATGGATATAGGTGGAATATTAAACCAAATGCTATGAAGATAAATTCAAATGTTTGCTCTCGGATTGTCTTTATTGTGTGACTTCCCTGCTTACTATTAAAAAACAAATGTTTAGTAGTAAAGGTAAAATTACTTAAACATATTTGAGCACATTTTACTTGCTTCCGGTGGTTTACCAAGGACTTTAAGGCTTAGATTGTGAAAGGATGTATTAATACTGGTATTAAGAGTATATTTGTTTAGATTATTATGGACTTTAAATTTTATTTTAGACGTTCTCTCTGGCATCTTGTCATAAAAGTTATGTGTTGTTTTACTTCATTAGCAGTTTTAACATTTTTAAGTATCTGAGAAGAAAAACTTCTCTGCATTTTGAACAGGGTCTTTCATTGGTGGTTTTGTAACATGTTCTTCAGTTGTTGAGAGGTGTATATAGTACGGATACCCTGTTCTTAGAAAGTAATGGGTTTTTAAGTTGTAGAGTAGTAGGAAAAGTCTAATAGACTTAAATTATTTTAAAAACTTTGTTTTTAGAAATAGAAGTAAAAGAAAGCCTTTTGTAATCTTGCTATTTTTTTGTTCTTAGGTATGCCTTTTATTTAGCTTTTAGTAACTTGTAATTTAAGATCATAGTTATTAGGTGTATTTCTGCATTTTATATATCACTCCCAGATGCTACAGTATTAGTTTTTATCACTGCATATTTTATGAAATGTCAGCCTTCTGTTGGCTGTTCATGCAGCATTGTTAGTGATCAAAGACACAATATAAAGGAGAGGAATCTAAACAGTTGGCTTATCTTTGTCCTTCGTTGTGACAAAAATACTCTAAAATTACTTAATTATAAAAAGTCAAATAAAGGCATCGTGTAACATGCAAAGAAATAAGCATCTTTGTGTTTTAGTGAAGTAAAATCTCAGTGTTTAATATCAAGAAACATAAAGAGAATTAGTATCTAATTTTACAGTTTTCCTTGTTAAGGAATGAGGGTAATATGTCTTGTGTAATACTTTGCTAAATGACAATGCTGTGCCTAGGAAAAGCCACACAGTGTTTGACATCATAAGAGGTATAAGAAGTATAAACCCTTAATTTTGTTACACAAAATACATTCTAGAAAAGTGGTTATTAGCTTTAGTATGTACATTAAGTTGTATATGAATCAGTTTATTAAAATATTTTCTTGAATTGATCTACTTTGTATTTAAAAACTGTTTCATAGATTTAAAGATCCTTTTTTTTTATTTATTTCAGTGATAATCAGTATCAAGATAAAAGTTTGGAATGGGAGAAAAATTCTCAAAGCCTGAAAGAAAATCTGTAAGAATAAAATTCTTGAATGATTTTGATGAGCTGTTTTGTATGCCCAACACAGCAGTTGGTTTAATCAATTTTATGTTTTGGGATGGTTTTATTAAAATGAGCTGCTGCTTTCAGTAAATCATTGAGAAAGATGCTGGCTTTATACATGTCTTTTTTGGTTGGGGGCAGGGCCTACAATTGCAGCCTTGTAAGTCAGTAAAATTGGAGACAGTTCCTGGCTGCCGTGAAAGTCACTGTGTTTCTGTGTTGGTATGGGTTTTGGGAAAGACAGGTGGAACAAAGATTTAGACTAAAAATGATTTTAGATAATTGTACTTTTATGGCTCTCTACAGGAAACTGCCATTTCTAGTAAAACATAATCATCAGCAGATAATAGGGATTTAAGTGTATCTTCAGTTTTTGTGTACAGTTGCTGTGTTAATGAAAGTTAATTGTTTTCCGATGGAAGAATTAAATCTTTGGAAAGTAGTTTGAAAGACATAGCCATTGGATATGAGTTAGAGGCCTCAACGTTTTGTCCTGATACGCATTATACACTTACTATCCAAACTATGGTCTGTACATAGACAGTATTGGTGTTACCTGAGAGCTTCCTAGATACACAGAATCTCAGGCCTAACCCCATACCTACTAAATCAGAATCTGTGTTTCATCAAAATTTCTAGGTCATTCATATGAAGATTAAACTCTGAGAAGCACTGCCATAATTCAGACCTCTCATTTTCTCTGTGTGTATGTGTGTTTTAATTGTGGGGTGCTCATAGTAGAGTTGGTTATCCGTAGTTCAAGAATTGGGAGAGGAAGTGGAAACTCACACCAGAGTTTTAGTGGGGGCCCAGGAGTAGACAGATAGTTAATTTAGAGCTCATAGGCTTTTGGTCTTTAAGCAATTGCAATTTGAATCAGTAGCTACTTTGTATATTATGTAGAAAGCTTCATGTCACCCTGGTAGTATTAACCAGGTGTTTTCTTTTGGCCATGGCAGTATCTTCTTATGTTCACAGATACTTAAGATGTTTTCTGCCAGTCATAGTGTAGTAAACATTTCCAAAGTGTGTTCTATGGTATATTTTTTCCAGGAGATGCTTGGAGTGTAAAGATCCCATGGTCATATAAATCCGGAAAGCACTGAATACTTTGTTTCCCATGAGAGAATCCCATTATATGTTGATGTATTAAAAGACCTGAGAACCTGGTGTAACTTAGTTCAGTTCAGTATTTCCCAAATTTACTTGACTATAGCATCCTTTTTTATTTTGAGAAAAAAAAAATCTTAATTTTTTTCCTTTAACATGTGCACAAACTGACTTCTTCCCACATTTATTTATCTTACTCAAAATAAGAGATATGGACAACTTCTGAAATTGTGATGTTATGCCACATAAAACATACTTTCTAATATTGCTACACATAAATGGTACTGATAAGACTCTTGTGTACTGAAGGAGCTAAACATGCAGACATTTTTGAGGATTGGAGTAACTGAGAAGTCATTTAGAACAGGGGTCCCCAATCCCCTGGTCATGGCCTGGGACTGGTCCATGGCCTGTTAGGAATGGGGCCACACAGCAAGAGGTGAATGGTGAGTAGGATCAGCAGCAGCATTAGATTCT
Source organism: Hylobates moloch (assembly GCF_009828535.3). NCBI lineage: Eukaryota > Metazoa > Chordata > Mammalia > Primates > Hylobatidae > Hylobates > Hylobates moloch. The sequence goes on along the minus strand of NW_026652297.1, from coordinate 22,744,045 downwards.
CATGAGTGTGCAAACCCTGTTATGAATTGTGTATGCGAGGGATCCATGTTGCTCATTCCTTATGAGAATCTAATGCCTGATGATCTGAGGTGTAACAGTTTGATTTCGAAACCATCTCTCCCCAGCTCCCTTCCCCATTCATGGAAAAACTGTCTTTCACAAAGCCAGTCCCTGGTGCCAAAAAGGTTGGTGACTGCTTAATTAGAAAGTGAGCATAGAACTTATCCCAATCAGATTTGATGGATGAATGAAAGGGAGAAAATTGACTGTTCTTAGTGTTTGCTGGAAAGAGGAAAACCATGAGCAATGGAATAAATTAAACATTTCAGTTGAATAAATGTTTACCAAATTGCAAATAAAGAATAGGCTTTGTACTTGGCCTTGGGCAAACAATAGTGAAAAATATACAGTCTGCCCTCTAGTTGCTTATTGGAGTGAGCATAGTACATTCTGATAAATGTACAAGAGCTAGAATCCAGAACATAGAATTTTCCTTGTGGATTTGTTTAAAAAAAAAAAAAAAAAGTTGGCCAGAATACTATATCATGGAGTGCTAGAGACGTACACAACTGTAGTGATAGATGTCTCTGGTTAGGGGAAACAGAGGAAAGGACAGTTATGGGACAGAATTTCAAAAGGTAAGATTGGGAAGACCAAACAGCTTTAGAAGTCATAGAGCTTTTGCTACTCAAATTGCCCAGGTTTGGTTAGTTGAAGTGCATGACAGTCCTCCATCACATATTTCAGTGCTTCCTTAATTTCTGACAAAAGAAGTTGTTGCAGGATTATCTTTTACTTGTTCTGCCCCAGCTTTGGAAGCAGCCATTTCTCTGAGGAGCTCTGATTGTTTTTAGTGGGGAATAATATTAGCGAACAAGATCTTGGCACTAGTGTGTTGATTGCTACTGGGTCTTGGCTTTTAGGCCCTTTTAGAGGACAGAGGTAGGAAATATATAAGCTTTATGTATACACATGCATCTACATTTATACATATATACACAAATGCATATTGAAAAACATACATGGACACATACATCTGCATTTTTTTTTTTATTTAGAGATACACCAGTTTCTCTAATTCTAATCCGTCCACGCAGGTTTCTTTCTTGCTTGCTTCTCATATTTATATGTCCGTCTTTCACAGTGAGAACCTTGGCTTCCAGCAGTATCAACACATTTACTTTTTTGTTCAACTAAATAATAAATCTAAAACAGTTTCAAGATTGGTTAATCATGTAAGAAACAAACATATCAAAAAAAGTTTGAAATTTGTTTTAAGTTCTCCCTCCTTTTTGTACTCATTCCTGTGGGTATGTAACCAAATACAGTTCTCATAATTACTTAGTTCTTTCTTTATTATTCCTTGAGTGTGGTTATGATATTAATTTGAAATATAGTTCACTTGTATTAGTTTTCGTTCAGCTTTTGTGCCCCCTTTCTTTACATCCTTGTCGATTTAATTTTTTGAATATATAGGAAATTATTTACTTTTCCAAAAAATAAAACTGTACAAAAAGGTATACTCAGAAAATTGTCACTCCTTCGTCCCCATTCCACCCCATACTTTGTAGGAAACCAATTGTATTGTTTTCTGGGCTTTACTCAGTTTTATAAAGATAACACAGAGATATTTATGTTTTCTTATTTTTCTTGTTTTTACCTAAAAAGTAGCGTATATGTTCTTCTGCAGTTCACTTTTTTCATGTATCAGTATCTCTTGGAAATTACCTCATATAAGTTTGTAGAGATTTTCCTCATTCGTTTTTGCAGGTGCTTACTACTTTGTGTGTGCCGTAGTTTATTCAACCAATCTCTTATGCTTGTGCATTTAAGTAGTTTCCACTATTTTACAATTACAAATATGCTGCAATGATACCTATTTTCATAGTTTTACAGGTGTATCTTCACGGAAAATTCCTAGAAATGGGATTGCTGGTTGAAGGGGCAAATACTAAGCCCGGTGCAGTGGCTTGCCCCTGTAATCCCAGCTACTTGAGAGGATCCCCTGAGCCCAGGAGTTCAAGGCTGCAGTGAGCTATTATACTCCAATCTGGGTGACAGAGTGAGACTTTGTTGCTAACAACAACAGCGAAAAGGTTCAAAGGGCAAATACTTACATAGTTTTATTAGAATATTGCCCAGTTCCCTGCATGGGGGCTGTAACATTTTGCCTTCCCTGCTGCAGTATATGAGAGTGCCTGCTTCCCTACAGCCTTGCAAACAGAGTGCATGGTGAAACTTCCATTTTTGCCAAGTGATACGTGAGAAATGGAATTTTGGGTACATTTAATTTGCATTCATCTTTTATGTGCAGAGTTGAATGTCTTTTCATATGTTTAAGAGCCACTTTCCATAGGATATTTGGGCTTTCCCCCCTCAGTTTTAGGAGTTCTTTGTAGGGATATTAGGCATTTATCCTGTGATATATGTTGCAAATGTTTCCATCCAGTTCGTTACCTGTTTTTTGATGTTGCTTCTGATGTATTTTTGTCCTGCAAAATTTTATGTCTGTAGTTCAGTTCTATTGAGAAAGCCTTTTCTTTTATGAATGCTTAGTTTATAGGAGGAATCCCTCTCTCCTGCTTCCTGCACTTTTAAAAAGTACTTGTAGTTTTCTTACGATTAGATCTCTGATCTATTTGCAGTTTATTTTTATGTATGATGTGAGAAATGTTGAATTTTATCTTTTTTTCTCGTCTGTTGTTTAAAATGACTATAACTGTGCTAATGATTTGTTATATCGCCTTTACAGATACTAGATTTCTATCTGTAGTGGAATTTATTTCTGGATTTTCTGTTCATTTGCACTGTTCTGCCTGTTCAATGTAGCAGTCCTACACTGTTTTCATTATAGCAGCTTTATAGTACGTTTTAATGCCTGTAGTATGTGTTAATGAGATAGTCCCCTCATATCTATTTATTTTCAGTGTTTCCCAGTTTTTCTTGAACTTTTTCCATTTGAACTTCAGTATCAACTTGTCTAACTCCATAAAAAGCTTTATGATTTGTAAGTTTGTGACCTATTAATGTTGAGATGTTCTAACCAAGGACAGGGTATTTCTTTTCAGTTGTACAGTCCTACTTTTCTATGTTTTAAGAATGTTTATTTTTCTTTATGTAGGTTTTGAACATTTCTGTTTATTCCTAAATATTTTACTTTCTAAAATTACTATTAAAAAGGGGCTTTCTGAAAAAAGTTCCGTTCCAAGATGGCGAATAGGAACAGCTCCGGTCTGCAGCTCCCAGTGTGATCAATGCAGAAGATGGGTGATATCTGCATTTCCAACTGAGGTACCTGGTTCATCTCATTGGGACTGGTTGGACAGTGGGTGCAGCCCATGGAGGGTGAGCTGAAGCAAGGTGGGGCATCGCCTCAACTGGAAAGTGCAAGGGGTCGAGGATTTCCCTTTCTTAGCCAAGGGAAGCCGTGACAGACTATACCTGGAAAAATGGGACACTCCCACCCAAATACTGTGCTTTTCCCACGGCCTTAGCAACCAGCAGACCAGGAGATTCTCTCCCATTCCTGGCTCAGCAGGTCCCACGCCCATGGAGCCTTGGTCACTGCTAGCACTGCACAGCAGTCTGAGATCTAACGAGGCTGCAGCCTGGCTGGGGGAGGGGCGTCCACCATTGCTGAGGCTTAAGTAGGAAAACAAAGCAGCCGGGAAGCTTGAACTGGGTGGAGCCCACTGCAGCTCAGCAAGGTCTACTGCCTGTATAGACTCCACCTCTGTGGGGAGGGCATAGCTGAAGAAAAGGCAGCAGAAACTTCTGCAGACTTAAACGTCCCTGTCTGACAGTTCTGAAGAGAGCAGTGGTTCTCCCAGCACAGCGTTTAAGCTCTGAGAATGGACAGACTGCCTACTCAAGTGGGTCCCTGACCCCCGTGTAGCCTAACTGGGAGACATCTCCCAGTATGGGCCGACAGACACCTCATACAGGTGGGTGCCCCTCTGGGATGAAGCTTCCAGAGGAAGGATCAGGCAGCAATATTTGCTGTTCTGCAGCCTCCGCTGGTGATACACAGGCAAACAGGGTCTGGAGTGGACCTCCAGCAAACTCCAACAGACCTGCAGCTAAGGGACCTGACTGTTAGAAGGAAAACTAACAAACAGAGAGGAATAGCATCAACACCAACAAAAAGGACATCTACACCAAAACCCCATCTGCAGGTCACCAACATCAAAGACCAAAGGTAGATAAAACCACAAAGATGGGGAGAAACCAGAGCAGAAAAGCTGAAAGTTCTAAAAACTGGAGCGCCTGTTCTCCTCTAAAACGTCACAGCTCTTTGCCAGCAACAGAATAAAGCTGTACGGAGGAAGACTTTGATGAGTTGACAGAAGTAGGCTTCATAAGGTCAGTAATGACAAACTTCTTTGAGCTAAAGGAGCATGTTCTAACACATCGCAAGGAAGCTAAAAACCTTGAAAAAAGGTTAGACGAATGGCTAACTAGAATAAACAGCGTAGAGAAGACCTTAAATGACCTGATAGAGCTGAAAAGCATGGCACGAGAACTTCGTGATGCATGCACAAGCTTCGGTAGCCGATTTGATCAAGTGGAAGAAAGGGTATCAGTGATTAAAGGTCAAATTAGTGAAATAAAGCAAAAAGACAAGTTTAGAGAAAAAAAGAGTAAAAAGAAGCAAATGAAGCCCCCAAGAAATATGGGACTGTGTGCAAAGACCAAATCTACGTTTGATTGGTGTACCTGAAGCTGACGTGGAGAATGGACCCAAGTTGTAAAACAGTCTTCAGGATGTTATCCAGGAGAACTTCCCCAACCTAGCAAGGCAGGCCAACAATCAAATTCAGGAAATACAGAGAACACCACAAAGATACTCCTTGGAAAAATTCTCGAGAAGAGCAACCCCATAATTGTCAGATTCATCAAGGTTGAAATGAAGGAAAAAATGTTAAGGGCAGTCAGACAGAAACGTCAAGTTACCCACAAAGGGAAGCCTATCAGACTAACAGCAGATCTCTAGGCAGAAACCCTACAAGCCAGAAGAGAGCGGGAGCCAATATTCAACATTCTTAAAGAATTTTCAACCCAGAATTTCATATCCAGCCAAACTAAGCTTCATAAGTGAAGGAGAAATAAAATCCTTCACAACTAAGTGCTGAGAGATTTTGTCACCACCAGGCCTGCCTTACAAGAGCTCCTGAAGGAAGTAGTAAACATGGAAAGAAACAGCGGTACGAGCCACTGCAAAAACCTGCCAAATTGTAAAAACCATCGATGCTATGAAGAAACTGCATCAATTAATGGGCAAAATAACCAGTAAACATCATAATGACAGGATCAAATTCACACATAACAATATTAACCTTAAATGTAAATGGGCTAAATGCCCCAATTAAAAGACACAGACTGGCAAATTGGATAAAGAGTCAAGAACCCATCACTGGACTGTATTCAGGAGACCCCTCTCACATGCAGAGACACACATAGGCTAAAAATAAAGGGATGGAGGAAGACCTACCAAGCAAATGGAAGGCAAAAAAAGGCAGGGGTTGCAATCCTAGTCTCTGATAAAACAGACTATAAACCAATAAAGATCCAAAGAGACAAAGAAGGCCATTACATAATGGTAAAGGGATCAATTCAACAAGAAGAGCTAACTATCCTAAATATATATGCACCCAATACAGGAGCACCCAGTTTCAAAAAGCAAGTCCTTAGAGACCTACAGAGACTTAGACACCCACACAATCGTAATAGGAGACTTTAACATTCCACTGTCAATATTAGACAGATCAACGAGACAGAAGGTTAACAAAGATATCCAGGACTAGAACTCAGCTCTGCACCAATTGGACCTAATAGACATCTACAGAAGTCTCCACCCCAACTCAACAAAATATATATTCTTCTAAGCGCCACATTTCACTTATTCTAAAATTGACCACATAATTGGAAGTAAAGCACTCCTCAGCAAATGTAAAAGAATGTAAATCACAACAAACTGTCTCTCAGACCACAGTGCAATCAAATTAGAACTCAGGATTAAGAAACTCACTCAAAACCGCACAACTACATGGAAACTGAACAGTTTGCTCCTAAATGACTACTGGGTAAATAATGAAATGAAGGCAGAAATAAAGATGTTCTTTGAAACCAATGAGAACAAAGACACAACGTACCAGAATCTCTGGGACACATTTAAAGCAGTGTGTAGAGGGAAATTTATAGCTCCAAATGCCCACAAGAGAAAGCAGGAAAGATCTGAAATCGACACGCTGACATCACAATTAAAAGAACTAGAGAAGCAAGAGCAAACAAATTCAAAAGCTACCAGAAGGCAAGAAATAACTAAGATCAGAGAAGAACTGAAGGAGATAGAGACACAAAAAACACTTCAAAAAATTCAATGAATCCAGGAGATGGTTTTTTGAAAAGATCAACAAAATTGATAGACTGCTACCAAGACTAATAAAGAAGAAAAGCGAGAAGAATCAAATAGACACAGTCAAAAGTGATAAAGGGGATATTATCACTGATCCCAAGAAATACAAACTGCCATCAGAGAATACTATAAATACCTCTATGCAAAGCAACTAGAAAATCTAGAAGAAATGGATAAATTCCTGGACACATACAGCCTCCTAAGACCAAATGAGGAAGAAGTTGAATCTCTGAATAGAACAATAACAGGCTCTGAAATTGAGGCAATAATTAATAGACTACCACCAAAAAAAAGTCCAAGATCAGACGGATTCACAGCTAAATTCTACCAGAGGCACAAAGAGGAGCTGGTACCATTCCTTCTGAAAGTATTCCAATCAATAGAAAAGAGGGAATCTTCCCTAACTCATTTTACGAGGCCGGCATCATTCTGTTACCAATGCCTGGCAGAGACATAGCAAAAAAAAAATAGAATTTTAGAAAAATATCCCTGATGATCATCGATGCAAAAATCCTCAGTAAAATACTGGCAAACTGAATCCAGCAGCATATCAAAAAGTTTATCCGCCACTATCGGGTCAGCTTCATCCCTGGGATGCAAGGCTGGTTCAACATACACAAGTCAATAAAAGTAATTCATCACATAAACAGAACTAACAACAAAAACCACATGATTATCTCAATAGATGCAGAAAAAGCCTTAAACAGAATTCAATAGCCCTTCATGCTAAAAACTCTCAATAAACTAGGTATTGATGGAACATATCTCAAAATAATAAGAGGTATTTATGACAGACTCACAGCCAATATCATATTGAATGGGCAAAAACTGGAAGCATTCCCTTTGAAAACCGGCACAAGACAAGGATGCCATCTCTCACCACTCCTATTCAACATAGTGTTGGAAATTCTGGCCAGGACAATCAGGCAAGAGAAAGAAATAAAGGGTATTCAGTTAGGAAAAGAGGAAGTCAAATTGTCCCTGTTTGCAGATGACATGATTGTATATTTAGAATACCCCATCATCTCAGCCCAAAATCTCCTTAAGCTGATAAGCAACTTCAGCAAAGTCTCAGGATACAAAATCAATGTGCAAAAGTCACAGGCATTCCTATACACCACTAACAGACAAACAGAGAGCCAAATCATGAGTGAACTCCCATTCACAATTGCTACCAAGGGAATAAAATACCTAGGAATCCAACTTACAAGGGATGTGAAGGACCTCTTCAAGGAGAACTACAAACCACTGCTCAACGAAATAAAAGAGGACAGAAACAAATGGAGGAACATTCTATGCTCATGGATAAGAGGAATCAATATTATGAAAATGGTCATACTGCCCAAGGTAATTTATAGATTCAATACCATCCCCATCAAGCTACCAATGACTTTCTTCACAGAATTGGCAGAAACTACTTTAAAGTTCATATGGAACCAAAAAAGAGCCCACATCGCCAAGTCAATCCTAAGCCAAAAGAACAAAGCTGGAGGCATCACGACACCTGACTTCAAACTATACTACAAGGCTACAGTAACCAAAACAGCATGGTACTGGTACCACAACAGAGACATAGATCAATGGAACATAACAGAGGCCTCAGAAATAACACTACTTATCTACAACCATCTGATCTTTGACAAACCTGACAAAAACAAGAAATGGGGATAGGATTCTTTATTTAATAAATGGTGCTGAGAAATCTGACTAGCCTTATGTGTAAAGCTGAAACTGGATCCTTTCCTTACCCCTCACACAAAAGTTAATTGAAGATTGATTAAACAATTGAATGTTAGACTGAAAACCATAAAAACTCTAGAAAAGAACCTAGGGAATACCATTCAGGACATAGGTATGGTCAAGGACTTCATGACTAAAACACCAAAAGCAATGGCAACAAAAGCCAGAATTGACAAATGGGATCTAATTAAACTAAAGAGTTTCTGCATGGCAAAAGAAACTACCATCAGAGTGAACAGGCAACCTACAGAATGGGAGAAAATTTTTGCATTCCACCCATCTGACAAAGAGCTAATATCCAGAATCTACAAAGAACTTAAACAAATTTACAAGAGAAAACCAAACAACCCCATCAAAAAGTGGGCAAAGGATATGAACAGACACTTCTGAAAAGAAGACATTTATGCAGCCAACAGAAACATGAAAAAATACTCATCATCACTGGTCATCAGAGAAATGCAAGTCAAAACCACAGTGAGATACCATCTCATGCCAGTTAGAATGGCGATCATTTAAAAGTCAGGAAACAACAGATGCTGGAGAGGATGTGGAGAAATAGGAACGCTTTTACACTGTTGATGGGAGTATAAATTAGTTCAACCATTGTGGAAGGCAGTGTGGCAATTCCTTAAGGATCTAAAACTAGAAATACCATTTGACCCAGCAATCCCATTACTGGGTATATACGCAGAGGATTGTAAATCATGCTACTATAAAGAAACATAGACACGTATGTTTATTGCGGCACTGTTCACAATAGCAAAGACTTGGAACCAACCCAAATGTCCATCAGTGATAGACTGGATTAAGAAAATGTGGCCCATATACACCATAGAATACTATGCAGCCATAAACAATGATGAGTTCATGTCCTTTGCTGGGACATGGATGAAGCTGGAAACCATCATTCTCAAGAAACTATCACAAGGACAGAAAACCAAACACTGCATGTTCTCACTCATAGGTGGGAATTGAACAATGAGAACACTTGGACACAGGAAGGGGAACATCACACACCAGGGTCTGTTGTGGGGTGGGGGTTGGGGGATGGATATCATTAGGAGAAATATGTAATGTAAATGACTTGTTGACGGGTGTAGCAAACCAACATGGCACATGTATGCCTATGTAACAAACTTGCACATTGTGCACATGTACCCTAGAACTTAAAGTATAATAAAAAAAAAAAAGAAGAAAAAAACGGGGGCTTTGTCATCCCTTATGTATTCTAATTGTTACTTGCATATAGAAGTGTGACTTTTTTTTCGTGTTCATTTTGTATCCTGCTACCTTACTGAATTCTTTTGTTTCTTGAGTTTTATTTTCAGTTTTCTAGGATTTCCCAGGTATTCCCTCAGGTCATCTGAAAATAGTTTTATTTCTTCTTTTCTAGTTCTTCTATGTATAATTATTTTCTCTACTAGTTTTTTTTTTTTTTTTTTTTGAGTTAGAGTGTCACTCTTAACACCCAGGCTTGAGTGAAATGGTGCGATCTTGGCTCACTGCTACCTCCACCTCCCAGGTTGAAGGTATTCTCCTGCCTCAGCCTCCCGAGTAGCTGGGATTAGAGGCGCATGCCACCACGCCTGACTAATTTTTGTATTTTTTTAGTAGAGATGGGGTTTCTCTATGTTGGCCAGGCTGGTCTCGAACTCCTGACCT
>NW_026652297.1:22674403-22733828 GCF_009828535.3 Hylobates moloch | reverse complement strand
AGTCAGGAAACAACAGATGCTGGAGAGGATGTGGAGAAATAGGAACGCTTTTACACTGTTGATGGGAGTATAAATTAGTTCAACCATTGTGGAAGGCAGTGTGGCAATTCCTTAAGGATCTAAAACTAGAAATACCATTTGACCCAGCAATCCCATTACTGGGTATATACGCAAAGGATTGTAAATCATGCTACTATAAAGAAACATAGACACGTATGTTTATTGCGGCACTGTTCACAATAGCAAAGACTTGGAACCAACCCAAATGTCCATCAGTGATAGACTGGATTAAGAAAATGTGGCCCATATACACCATAGAATACTATGCAGCCATAAACAATGATGAGTTCATGTCCTTTGCTGGGACATGGATGAAGCTGGAAACCATCATTCTCAAGAAACTATCACAAGGACAGAAAACCAAACACTGCATGTTCTCACTCATAGGTGGGAATTGAACAATGAGAACACTTGGACACAGGAAGGGGAACATCACACACCAGGGTCTGTTGTGGGGTGGGGGTTGGGGGATGGATATCATTAGGAGAAATATGTAATGTAAATGACTTGTTGACGGGTGTAGCAAACCAACATGGCACATGTATGCCTATGTAACAAACTTGCACATTGTGCACATGTACCCTAGAACTTAAAGTATAATAAAAAAAAAAAGAAGAAAAAAACGGGGGCTTTGTCATCCCTTATGTATTCTAATTGTTACTTGCATATAGAAGTGTGACTTTTTTTTCGTGTTCATTTTGTATCCTGCTACCTTACTGAATTCTTTTGTTTCTTGAGTTTTATTTTCAGTTTTCTAGGATTTCCCAGGTATTCCCTCAGGTCATCTGAAAATAGTTTTATTTCTTCTTTTCTAGTTCTTCTATGTATAATTATTTTCTCTACTAGTTTTTTTTTTTTTTTTTTTTTTGAGTTAGAGTGTCACTCTTAACACCCAGGCTTGAGTGAAATGGTGCGATCTTGGCTCACTGCTACCTCCACCTCCCAGGTTGAAGGTATTCTCCTGCCTCAGCCTCCCGAGTAGCTGGGATTAGAGGCGCATGCCACCACGCCTGACTAATTTTTGTATTTTTTTAGTAGAGATGGGGTTTCTCTATGTTGGCCAGGCTGGTCTCGAACTCCTGACCTCCAGTGACCCACCTGCCTCAGCCTCCAAAATGCTGGGGTTACAGGTGTGAGCCACCGTGCCTAGCCTCTACTCGTTTTATTTCTTCTTTTCAATTCTTTTTTTTTTTTTTTTTTTTTTTTATGAGACAGTGTCTCAGTCTGTCACCCAGGCTGGAGTAAAGTGGCACAATCATGGCATACTGTAGCCTAGACCCCTTGGGCTCAAGTGATTCTCCCATCTCAGCCTTCCAAGTAGCTGGGACTACAGGCACACACCACCACACCCAGCTAATTTTTTTTATTTTTCGTAGATAAGGCGTTTCACCATGTTACCCAGGCTGGTCTCCAACTACTGGGCTCAAGCAGTCTAGTCGCTTGGCCTCCCAGTGTGCTAGGATTAGGGGTGAGCCACTGTGCCCTGCCTTCTTTTCAATTCTTATTTCTTAATATTTTCAGTGTTCTGTAGCCTAATTTCATCAACAAATATATTCAGAATAGAGTAGTATTGGGCATCCTTGCATTGTTCCTGAAGTTAGTGTGGATGAATAATGTTTAGTGAGAACAATCAATGGTAGAAAAGATAGAACTACTTGAGATAATGCCTTATTCTTAGCATTTTATAGGCATTATAACATAGAATCCTCCATAATATTTCACTTTTTTTTTACAGGCAGCTTTTTTGAAGGACTTATCTCTACTTTGCTACCTTTTCATCTTCGTTTTCTCATCTCCCATTGTTATTCCTTATAGGATAGCACTCCACTCTGGTTTCTCAGTTGTCCAAACAGGTACCAACTAAAGTTGCTATTGAGACTTCCAAGTTGCTAATTCTAATGGATCTTTTTTCCCCCCATCTTAATCTTGCTTTTCCTCTTAGTATCATTCAGCATTGCTGATCATGCCTTCATCTAAGTATACTTTTCCTTCTTGGCTTCTGTAAACATCACATTCTTCAGGTTATTTCTTCTTAGTCTTCTCCATTAGTTCTTCCTTCTCTGCTTGACTTCTAACATCGGCATGTTTTAGGCCTCTTCTTTTGAAATTCCATTCTCTCTTCTTTTAAAGTCTATTTGTTCTAGATCTTTAAACACATTTGAGGCTTAAAGTATCAGCTGTATTACATTTATTCTAAGAGTGACATCTCTAGTCAACACCTGTCTTCTGAGATCAGGATTTATGTCTGCCCATCTGCTATCCATTTTCACTTTGAGATGTCAAAGTCACTTTACAATATAAGTTCTAATCCCTCCCCAGACACCTCCCTTTTTTAGTATCATCATATAACCCACTGCATAAGCTAGAAATTTAAGATTTCATTTTTGATTTTTCTTTTTTCATTCATCATCTTTATTCACTTCATTATCAAATTCTGTTGAACTTCACTCACCATGCCCTCCAGTTTTCTCTAGTTTTATCGACTGATTGATTGAGATGGAGCTTTGCTCTTGTTGCCCAGGCTGGAGTGCAATGGCATGGTCTCGGCTCACTGCAACCTCTGCCTCCCAGGTTCAAGCAATTCTCCTGCCTCAGCCTCCTAAATAGCTGGGATTACACGCACCCGCCACCTCGCCCGGCTAATTTTTGTACTTTTAGTAGACATGGGGTTTCACCATTTTGTCCAGGCTGGTCTCGAACTTGTAACCTCAGGTGATCCACTTGCCTCAGCCTCCCAAAGTGCTGCGATTACAGGTGTGAGCCTCCATGTCCGGCCCAATTTTCTCTAGTTTAAAGGAGAGACTTTTCTGCTAGAAGAAACATCATGATTTATGTGTCTGTATATATTCTACCAATTATAGCCATCTTTACATAGAGACATACCAGTAAGATTAGAAGTAACCTTAAACTATCTTGTTAAAGATACTGATTGCAAGAATAAGGAATTTGGGTGGTCGCTTAGTGCTTATTAGTAAGAGATCAGATTACTTTTGCAGCACTTAATGAGATTGAAAAAGTGGGAAGAGGCTGGGCGCAGTGGCTCATGCCTGTAATCCCAGCACTTTGAGAGGGTGAGGCGGGCGGATTGCTTGAGGCCAGGAGTTTGAGACTAGCCTGGTCAACATGGTGAAACCCTGTTTCTACAATGCATACAAAAAAATTAGTCATGCATGGTGGAGCATGCCTGTAGTCACAGCTACTTGGAGTCTGAGGTGAGAGGATCACCTGAGCCTGGGAGGTTGAGTCTGCAGTGAACCATAATCACGCCACTGCTCTCCAGCCTGGGCCACAGAATGAGACTCTGCCTCAAAAAGAAAAAGTGGGAAGAGATGCCAGATGAGATGACTAGTTAGGAAGCTAGCAGTTTTAGCAGCTTAGTCAAGAGATATTAAATGCTTATATTTGGATATGATACTGGAAAATGAAAGACAAATTTGAGAGATACTGTAATGTTATTTGATAAAAACGGCAACAGCTTGAATCTGAATGTACAGAAGAGAGAATTACTGAAGACTCACAAGGTTTCCCCACAAGATGACATATGTAGAGTAAAGGTTTTGGAGAAAGGTAATGAGTTGTTTGTTTGAGATACTGAGTATAAGGTGCTGGTATGGAATGTCAGGTGGAGACATTTAGGGAATGATTGGAAGTGGTGAGTGGGTTTCTTCTTCGGTCCTAGTTTCCTCTGATAGTATACTGACTATCCAAGGCTGTGTTGAGAAGTCCTTTTAGGCTGTGTATAGGCAACTGGCAACCTCTCTCTTGGGTGTTGTGTCTTTGCCAGCCGTGGTATGGGTCTTGGGATCCAGGCCAGAACTATAGATAAAAACTCGGGAAACTTCCTCAGAGGATGATAGTTGAAGGCATGAAATTTGAATGGGACTATGAAACTTCTTCCCCAAACCCCCCAAAAAGATAAGGTGAGAAAGCAAGTAGCCAAAGATAGAGCTTGGAGAACCCCTATGTGTTAATAAAGTGGTGACATTAGGAAAAGAGTCAGAAGCTGACAGCTCAGGTCGGTGGTTAGAAAGAAAAATTATAGAAACGAGAGGAAGAAAATTTAAGGAAAGAGGTCCTGGTTATTAGGGCTACAGTGTAATCAAGGAGTATAAAGGCTTGGGGAAGGACATTCATCACATTTGAACCATTCAGAGAACATTTTTCTTAATTCTAAAAGGGCAGGAGTTGTATAACAAGGAGTTTGTACTCTTAAGATAATGTTAAAAACAGATGTCCCGTTACAGAAAGTGAGGATAGTTTTTGACCAGTTAAGTAAGCAGCTAATACTAGTATTTAGCTAGACTTTGAAAACGTTCATAAAATGTGAAATAAGTAAATGATAATTTCAAAAATCCACCTTGGATTGGAAGCAATTAGGGATAGGAAATGAAAAGTATGGTAATTAGGCCCTTTTGAATGGAATGGTGTACATAAACATGGGAATCTTCTGGAAGCATGTCATAAAACATTACAGATTTCCAGATGATTCTGAGATCTAGGAAGCAAAATACTGGTTAAATAAGTGGTAAGGAATAAGTGTAGGAATACCACTGGAGGCTGCAGAGCTGGGTGGGGAGTTGGCAAAGTACTCTCACTTTTGGCAGCTACAAAGTGATACTCTTAAGTAAATTGGGCTGGTTTGCTAAGAATAATGATTTGTGACTGGTTTATGCTGATTTAGGAAAGAAACAGGATATATTGGATATATTTTAGAATCCCCCTGCTTCTCAACCCCCCATGATCTGGCCAAAATGGCAACTAAAAGTTTATTGTAATTACAGAAGCAATTTGGTATAGGAGTAGAAAGCGATGAAAATACAACAGATCTTCTGAGAAGGGAGAAAGAAATGTTATTTCCACTCTTGTCAAACGTTAGCATTTAATACATTGTGTAATTCTAATTTTGTGACTCTTAATGAAGAGTTAATCCAACCGAAGAAGACAAATGAAAAGGAAAGGAATAATCATGAATATTAGGGAAAGTAGACATACTAAATGAAAATCAGGAACCTAATTTTTACGTATATAGTCACCAAAGTTTCTGAATTATCTTACTAAACCTAATAAAGTGCCTATAGATCCTCTTGGGTATCCTAAAGTGACGATCATGTCAGAAAATATGGCAATTTTCCCCCCCTTTTTACTCATTATGTGTTTTGTTTCTTTTTTTCATCTTACTGTGCTATCTTGAAGTTTTATTACAGTTGAATAAAAGTGATGATAATGGGCATCTGTGTCTTACTCTTTTTTTGTTGTTTTTGAGACAGAGTCTCGCTCTGTTGTCTGGGCTGGAGTGCAGTGGCAAGAACTTGGCTCACCACAACCTCCACCTCCCAGGTTCAAGCGATCCTCCTGCCTCAGCCCCCCTAGTATCTGGGATTACAGGCACGTGCCACCATGCCTGGTTAATTTTTGTATTTTTAGTAGAGACGGGGTTTCGCCATGTTGGCCAGGCTGGTTTTCAACTGATTAAAGGGCAGTGCTTCTAATGTGTCACCACTGTGTATTATGTTTCCTGTAGAATTTTGGAAAGATACGTTTATTTCCCTTGATCACATTAAGGTGGTTTTCTTCTAGTTCTAGTAAAAAGGTTTTTTTTCAGTTTAAAAAATCATGAGTGGTGTTGAATGTCAGAATAGTTTTTCTGAATCCACTGAAATGATGCTGTAGTTTTGCTCCTAATGGGTTGCCTAAAATGCAGTGTTTTAATAACAGAAAACCTCTAGTAAACTTCAGAAACAAGGAGGACTGTTAATCCTGTTCTTCAACAAGTGAGCAGTTATTTTTCTTTTTGATTACCATAGGTTCTATTCTGGATACTGTAGCCTATGTTGTGTGTTTGTGTGTTTTTGGGGGGGGGGTATGGGGGGGCAGGGAATTGCATTTCTTCAGAAGTCAGCAAGAATGATGCTGAATAGGGGACTAAAAGGGCCCATTATGAATTTGCAAATGTACTGAAGCTTTTTTTTTCTTTAAGCTCAACCTTGGTTTGTTTCCTTCATAATCTCTGATAACTGCAGGTTTCAAATACAAAAAGAAAAAAATTTATAGTTAGATCCAGGTGTATTAAGTTACCAGAATGAGGAGAGAAAGATTGCTAATTTGGATTCAAATTTATGTTGAGTTGGAAGTAAAAGCTGGAGGGAGACTGCAAGCTACCGCGGGTCATTATATAAAGCTCTAAAAAGGATTTTATTCCAATTTTATTCACTACTATGTAAGGATATTTTTGTTAATTTTTTTGCAGTACACACTAGATATTATTGAGAAAATATTTTAAACTGCAGTTTGTATTGATGGATTGTATTATGTTCATCTAATACTACCTTTAAATTTCTTGTACATAATGAAGTTTTAACAATTATTTTTGGTAAATAGTCATCTGACTTTTTAGATCATTTTTCTTCTATGAGATATCTGCATATTACTTTCAAAGGAGATATTCTGGAAAATCACTGATTTTAATCTAATAGTTAACAGCAGATAACTATATCTGGTTAGTTTAAACCATGACTAATTATTCTCTTTGGTAAAATTGAACTAATTATTATAAAGGAATTTGATTAAGCCATTTCTTATCAGTTTTTTCCTCTTATTATGTTGCAAGACCTATCTTGAGCTGGGATTTTCTGTTTTATCTGAAGCTGTTGGTGTGTATCAGGATCGTTTTTTGGGAGTTTTGATATTATTTACTGGCTTTTGGTTATTTTTTGTTGTTGTTTTTCAGTATAGAAATGACCTCTTTGTCAAAGTGTGTATTTTGATCCTAACAAAACAATTTTAAAAACCCATGAACTGAACCTTGTAAAGGTTTAATATTATAAAATGCTATATTTAAGTTTTCTTTCCTGAAGGATATTCTCTCATATTTAATTATACTGAATTAAGCATTTCTTATGCTGCTAATTTTTATTTGTATATTCTAAAAATTGTTATAAAAAGTCACCAGTATCATTATTACTTTTCTTTTGCATTATCATTAGTTACACTATTCTTGCTTTATATGTATTACAGATAGCCAAAGGTTTGAGTAAAAGAAAATAAAAATACTTTCCTTTTTTGGACAGGGTTTCACTTTGTTGCCCAGACTGGAGTGCAGTGCAATCACCACTTACTGCAGCCTCACATTCCTGGGTTCAAGCAATCCTCCCAATCCTCCCAGCAGCCTCCTGAATAGCTGGAACCACAGGCGCATGCCACCATGGATGGCTAATTTTTTAATTTTTTTGTGGAGCTGGTGTCACTCTATGTTGCCCAGGCTGGCCTTGAAGTCCCTGGGCTCAAGCAATCCTCCCTCCCTGGCTTCCCAACGTGCCTGAGATCACAGGCATGAGCCACTGTATGCAGCCCTAAAATACGTGTGGTGAAAATATTTTTGGTAAAAATTAGACTCCAGCCTGGGCAACAAAGCGAGACTTGGTCCCCCCCTGCCCCCACCCCGAGAATAAAAGCCAGAATAAAAGAATGGCTTTTATTCTGGGGGCTGCTAGTTGGCTCTTTTTGTGGTTGTTTCTGGATCATCTGCTAAACAAGCAGTGGGCTATTCATGAGTTTTCCGGGAAAGGGGTGGGGAATTCCGGAACTGAGAGTTCCTCCCCCTTTTAATCATATAGAGTAGATTCCAGATGTTGCCATGTCATTTGTAAACTGTCTTGGCACTGGTGAGAGTGTCTTTTACCATGCTAATGTATAAGAACCTTAAGGATGACCAGAGGTTGCTTTGGTTGCCATCTTGGTTTTTGTATATTCTTCTGGCTGCTTTACGCATCTCATTTTACCAGTGGGGTCTTTGTGATTTGTACCTTGTAAAACCAGTTCTGCCGAACTCCTGTCTCATCATGAGAGAATCACTTGAGCCAAGGAGGTTGAGGCTGCAGTGAGCTGTGATCGTATCACCACACTCCAGCCTGGGTGACAGAGCAAGACCCTGTCTCAAACAAAACAAAAAAACTTAAGAATCTCTTTGGAACTCTTCCTGTTTGCGCCTATTTTCTTTAGGGAGAGGATACAGATAGTCCACAGATCTGAATTTTCTAGGGAAGTTTGCTATTATTTAATGTTAGTATGCTAATTTGGTACTTGAAGACTTACTTAGGCATTTGTCTGTGTTCATTCCACATTCATACTAGTGAGGCTCAGGATGTATTTTGGTTCCGTCTGGCCAACCTGCACACTGGCTTTAAGGATTTAAGTGAGGAATGCCGTTAAAAAATCTGATTCTCGGCCGGGCGTGGTAGCTCACGCCTGTAATCCCAGCACTTTGGGAGGCCGAGATGGGCGGATCACAAGGTCAGGAGATCGAGACCATCCTGGCTAACATGGTGAAACCCTGTCTCTACTAAAAATACAAAAAAATTAGCTGGGCGTGATGGCGGGCGCCTGTAGTCTCGGCTACTGGGGAGGCTGAGACCGGAGAATGGCGTGAACCGGGGAGGCGGAGCTTGCAGTGAGCCGAGATTGCGCCACTGCACTCCAGCCAGGGCAACAGAACGAGACTCCGTGTCAAAAAAAAAAAAAAAAAAAATCTGATTCTCTCATATTATGGCATAATCAAGAGTAACATTTTGAAAAAAGTCTAGGAATTGTCATTTAGAATGTTTAATCTTAATGCTCATCACATTGACTGAAGCACAGAGCTTAGCTATCTACATTTTCAGAGAGAGCTTTCTTTTAGTACTGAGCACCAGCGATCGTGTATTTCGGAGTGAAGATAAGTCAGAGGAAATCAATGTCTGAGCTCCATGAATCACACATTTCAATATTATGAGCGCATGGGTGTAGAAGACACGAACTTCAGGTTTCCAAGGTATTCCATTGAGACAGATAAGGGAATCACTTTAATTCACCGCATGGGTTTTGATACACATTACTGATAGGTATACTTAAAGGCATTGTCGTGTTGTATAAAGGTTATGGGTCGTGGAATATCACAGACCTGAGTTTTAGTACCATTTACTGGCTGGCTGCAGTGGCTTACACCTGTAATCCCAGTACTTCGGGAGGCCGAGGCGGGCGGATCACGAGGTCAGGGGATCGAGACCATCCTAGTTAACACGGTGAAACCCCATCTCTACTAAAAATACAAAAAAATTTAGCCGGGCATGGTGGCAGGCGCCTGTAGTCCCAGCTACTCAGGAGGCTGAGACAGGAGAATGGCGTGAACCCAGGAGATGGAGCTTGCAGTGAGCTGAGATCGTGCCACTGCACTCCAGCCTGGGCAACAGAGCGAGACTCGGTCTCAAAAAAAAAAATTAAAAATACCACTTATTAACTGTGTAATATTAAATACGTTAGTTTACTTAACAATGCCTACATTTCTTCATCTGTATAAGTGGGAATAATGTTAATAATAATGTGGGGTTTCCCCCCCAGAGAGTTGTATGGGAATTAAATGAAATGATAAGTTTCTAAAACACAAAGTGGAGTCCAGGATATCTTCCTGCACCCTCACCCCAACCCCAGGTATCCTGGGCTAAGGAATTAATCTCATTAGGCATTGCTCACAAGGGCAGTTATAAGTTTAAAAGTTCATTTTACATATTGGTAGTCTTTTGTTTGTTTGTTTGATTTTGAGACGGAGTTTCGCTCGTTGCCCAGGCTGGAGTGCAATGGCGCGATATCGGCTCACCACAACCCCCGCCTCCCGGGTTCAAGCGATTCTCCTGCTTCAGCCTCTGGAGTAGCTGGGATTACAGGCATGTGCCACCATGCCCGGCTAATTTTGTATTTTTTAGTAGAGACGGGGTTTCTCCATGTTGGTCAGGCTGGTCGTGAACTCCCGACCTCAGGTGATCCACCTGTCTGGGCCTCCCAAAGTGCTGGGATTACAGGCATGAGCCACCGCACCCAGCCCATATTGGTAGCCTTTAGATGAGGGCATTTCTGAATGTTTCAATGAAAGGTAGTTGTTATTTCAATGATTATATAGGCTACCATGTTTAAAAGCAGCAACAGTTTTAGAATAGGTAACCAATCTTCAAGGCATTTTTCCTTCCAGCATGTGTTTAGGAGATGGCCCAGAATTTATTCACTTATGGGTGGTCCTGTAGGGAGGACTGGGAAGGCTATTCTTCTAAGTAGGATTACCAGTCTTCTTGAAATTCATCCTTGTAGGAGCATGGTAGTTAACCATGAATTTACTATCACCTCCTTATTCTGTAATTTGGATAAGAGAATAAACTGTAAAGACAAACACAAAAGATTTCAAGGATTATTTTTAAAAAAGATTGACTTTGGGCAGTTTTTTTTTTGTTTTGTTTTTTTTTTCGCTGGTCTTTCCAATGTCCTAAGGGCTAGGTGCCTTATTTTGGCTTCTGCTCTTGGAGAGTAATAACCAGTTGACTTAGAGCTTTTACTGAATTTCGAGAATCCAAAATAGAAAATATTAAACTTAAAGAAAAAAAGTTATGACTCCTTTTGGTTATAAAACCAAAAGTCTTGTCATATTACATCATTTTCATAATTTCCCTCTCGTTTCATTTTACTGCTTTATAATAGTTTAACCTCATCGAACATTTTTCTTATGAAATTTTGAATATTATTATTTTTAAACATTTTATTGCAATGAGACCACAGTAATAATCTTGCATGGAATCTTTAAATATTTTAAAGGTGTTTTTGAAGAATACCTTTAAAAATTATCCTTAGTAGCAAAAAATGACATTAGCAATGTGAATTAATTCACTGCTGATTTATTGAGCTAGCAGACAGACTGAAACACTAGCATTAATAAATACATGTGACCTTCATGTATATATTTTACTAGTTTGTTGGAAACCTACTAAACAAGTAATCAAAATGCAAACCTGACAATTCAGTTGGTTTATTTACACCTGTCACCTCCATTATTAACATAACATGTTATGTGAATCAGAGAGATCACAACTTGACAACCTTTAAGAGAGCATATTCATTTAGAGATATGTCTAGGTTTGAAATGCTGTTTAGAACCAAGGGGACTTTCTCAAAATCTCAAATACCTGTGGAATTAGTGGTAAGATCTATTTTCTCAGCTTCAGTTTAGTCAGTGAATTCAAATTATTTAATGTTATAAAAGTTAGCAAAATTAGAATTGATATCATTCACTCATTCCTTTATCTTTAACATACCTTAATTAGGGGTGCAAGATACTGCGGTGGGTTTTGGGGACATGTAGTATCCTGCTTTTTTTCCCTAATCAACCTTTTCCCCATCCCCCTCGTTTCTCTTTTATATCTTTTGAGATGGGAGAGTTCCCTTGACCCCTAGGCAGGACTTGAGACAGGGGTGTGGCTTGCTTACTTGGCCGCCACCTTGCTCAAGCCCCTTGCAGGAGGGGGAGCATGCAGGCGATCGAGAGCCAGAGCTGGGGTGAGCACTTTTGGGCTCTTCCGGCCCCATGACAGGGTCTAGGGGTGTGTTACAATTAATACTGTCTTTGCAGTTGCCATCCGCAGACAGCTAAGTGTTAACCAGCTCAATGGAAAGTCAGGGTGACAGCATTTTGTACACTGCCCTCATTGTACCCGGGTTCTTGTTCGGCATCCAGGAAGAATCAAGTCATGTGGACTTGAAGGATGTGGAGATTTTATTGAGTGATGGAGGTGGCTCTCAGTGGAATGGGGAGCTGGAAAGGGGATGGGGTGGGAAGATAATCTTCCCCTGGAGTTCAACCGCCCCCAGCCAAACTCCGACCATCCCCAACCGAACTCCTCTCGACCTTCAGATGCTTATTCTCTTCTCTCCTCCTCTGCTGCGCCTCTCTGCTCTTGTGTCAGTGGAGTTGGGGGGTCTTAACGGGTACATGATGGGTGTATGGTGGGCCAGGGTGGTTTTGGAAAAAGCAACATTTGGGCAGAAAAACAGGGATAACTGTTCTCATTTAGGGCCGTGGTTTCCAGGCTTGAGGGTGGGGCCTTTGCTGGGGAACATCCCTCTTTTACCCAGTACTTCCCTGCCTCCTGTCCGTATCACTTTCATGGCACAAATAACCTTCCTAATGCCTAGATTAGAAACCTTGGAAATTTACTAAACTTACTTTTGTTATTTCTGTAAGTACTACCATTTCTCTGTTCTTTTGTTTCTCAGTCTTCCATAGCCACAATTCTAGTTTGGTTATTGGTACTGTACCTGGCCCTTAAAGCTATCTTTCTCACTAAGTTCCTGATAATTATTCAACCATTTTGAAATCCAGTTTAGATTTCCTTTATTTTTTGTGTGAGGGAGCTAATAGGCAGTGAGATCAATAAAGGAAGTGTGGCAGTAAAGTAAGTGATGGAAAGTGATAAGCCAAAAGCAGAAAAGATATATCTAAATTACTGAGTCATTTGAAGAGCTAACTTGCCTGTTTTGTCTCTGGTTTTAAATAGTGTTGCCCTCTTATTTTCTAAGAAGTAAAGCATCCTCAGAATTCCAGAATGACTTGGGACAGTGACTACTTTTCCTTGGTTTTCTTGCAATACGAAACAATTTTGGTTTGGTTTGAGATTTTCTTTTTGCAGTTTGAGCAAAATGGATTACAGTGTGTATTGGATAAAAGGTGACAGACAGGTGATATTATAAAAAGGGAATAGATTTAAAAAAAGAACTCTGAAACAAATGTTATAATTTAAGGAGTAGTTAATGAGATGCAGAATAATAAGTCTGGAACTGAGAATTTAGAATACAAAACAAAGTTATGAACAGTCCTTAAAGTTTCCAGCCCATTTAATCCAAAATAATTTCTTCAAAAATCTTGTTTTTATCTTAGTTCCAAGGACATACTTAGAAGAAGAGAATCCTTTAATGTAAAATATACTTGTCTTTTCATTGTGTTGCAAAGAAGTCAGTTTTGAAAACTCCCATGCCTTATGCCTACCACAGGAAATGAACAAAGACTAATGTAAGCTTAAGGGAATTTTTCATCTCTTGGAGTCAAGTTGAATCTGCAGCTTCTTTAGGGAAACCATAGTTCCTGAAATTTTCTCACTTCTCAGACAATTTGACTAGTCTTTAAGATAGGAATAAACCTCAAGTGCCCAAAGCAATTCTAAGAATTGACCCAGCCTCTTTTGGCCCATTTAAATAGAGTGATGGGCTGGTGGGGGGGGCGGGGAATGGCTAACTTATTTCTTATTTTAAGCTAAATTGAACTTGGTATCCAGAGCTTGAGCCTATATGGAACCAGGATATATAGAAGAGAGGTTACCTTGTTGGCATCAGGAGTGATATTGGAAGGTACAATGTTTGAATTTCAAAAAAATTCTCGTTTTACGTTATACATGCATTAGTTTTTGTTCTGCATGGAGCTTAGGGTAGTGTGGGATCTAATTTAATACCAACTATGGTTAGTGGAAAATGACCGAGTATTTGGGACAAAAATGTGTTATATACTAATATGAGATGAAGAGTCATTTTGGAAGTTATGTTTTAATTATTAGAACACCTTGGAAGTATTTCATTTAATGTAAAAACCAGAGGGACAGACTTATGTCATTACTTTGGGGATATTTGGCTGTATAAAAGTTTATAAAGTTGAAGAAGTTTCATGAACAGAGTCGGTAATGATAATGTAAACCAAGTTTCCCATAATTATAATTCCTTTTAAATCACTATAGCATGGTGTAATGGTTAAGACTAAATGAATACTGAGGTCAGATTGCTTGGGTTCAAATCCCAGCTTTACCATTTGTTAATTATAAGATCTTGGGCAAGTTAGTGTTTCTGAGTTTCTCTTATCTATTTTTCTGGGGGAGAGGAGAGGGAGGAAGGGTAGGCATTAAATGAGATACTCCATATAAATATCAATATCATAGTAAGCACTCAATAGATGTTCTTTTTACTAAAGTCCATTTTCAAGCAACTTTTACTATCTTTGGCCTTTTATTCCCTAGCACGGTCGTGATGTAAGTCATAGGTTAAAAACAAACAAATAAACTTGAGTGGGTATCTTTGTTTTAGAAGAATACAAGGAAATACTATGCAATAATTTAAAAACTATAGCTGCCTACATATAACTTCACAGATAAGCCTCGAAAGAATCATATCATCTTAAAATTTCAAAATTAAAAAATAAGTTCTGTTAACCTTGGGTGAAAGTTTAGAGTTTTATAATTTGTTAGAATCTGTAAGTCACCAGAACATTATTGCCAGACCTGACTTAGTATGCCAGTAGATCAGGTTAATGGGAGCTGTCGGGTCAGCAGTGTTCCATAGTGACAGTTGTGGTTCATGCAGAAGGGAAAGTGGACATCCTTTTAATGTTTTGAGTGATTAGCAGTGTTGGGAAGTAAGGTAGACATTTTCTGTCCTGAATACTGCTTTGGTACCGGTGTATGTTAGTGCCCATTGGTGTCACCAAGCAGGGCTATGCGTAAGCTTTTATTCTTTTTTTTTTTTTTGAGATGGAGTCTCACATTGTTGCCTGGTCTGGAGTGCAGTGGTACCTTGTCTGCTTGCTGCAACCTCCGCCTCCTGGGTTCAATCCATTATCCACCTGGTGTGGTGGCTCATGCTTGTAATCCCAGCACTTTGGGAGGCCAAGGTGGGCAGATCACGAGGTCAGGAGTTCAAGACCAGCCTAGCCAACATGGTGAAACCCCATCTCTACTAAAAACACAAAAAATTACCTGGGTGTGGTGGCGGGCACCTGTAATCCCAGCTACTTGGGAGGCTGAGGCAGGAGAATTGCTTGAACCCGGGAGGCAGAGGTTGCAATGAGCCGAAATTGCGCCACTGCACTCCAGCCCGGGCGACTGTGAGACTCTGTCTCCGGAAAAAAAAAAAAAAAGGAAAGCTGGAAAAGTATTCTCTTCCACTACCATATCAGAATATTTGGGAGAATCTGATTGTGAATCTCCATTTTAATAAGCTTCTCAAGTGATTTTTAATATGCACACTAAAGTTTTAGAACCACTGCTGAATTCCCTACTGATGGTTTTTAGGCTATTGGCTTCTGACTTTTCTGATGGAACCCCTTTTTTTCCACATGGGGAAAGGATGGAAGTAAGCTGTTCCTAATGACCTGCCATTCTCTATACCGTGAAATTTTCAAAGCTTACAGGTCAGCCTTAGAACAATGAGATCTGTGAATAGCCTTCTGCTCTAAGTCTTTCCTCAGCTGGCACTCCTATGGTAGAGGAACATGTGACATTAATAGTGATGCACAATCCTATGTATCGTGTCAGAATCTTCACTTAGTTTTCAAAAATGTTAACACTTCTAGCAAGGCAAGAATTACTGGTGAGGAAATACTACTGCCAGTAGAAATACTGGCCAGGATTGTAACTAAGATTGATTTATTTTAAAGCTCAGACTCTTGACACTACGCATGCCATCCTACTTTTTAGTGGAAAGGGCTTGGGGTGTGGGTTCAGGGAGCCTTAAATTGGAAGTATGACTTTTATCACTTACTTGCTTTTCTAACGACTTTACACTTCCCTAACTTCAGTGTCCTCATCTGAAAAATGGGCTTGATAATTCTTACATTTTAAGATTACTGTGAAGATTGATGACCTAAAGCATATTTTTAGAATGCTTAGTATAGCTCTGTCCCAGAGTAGGCATTTCAATAAATGGTAACTCTTATTCAGCATTTAAGATAAAACATAAAATGCAAATATGCCCCATGGAGTTAACCAATTTTAGGCTAAATGGGTTTGCCAGACTGTAAAATATCATATGCTTCTTTGTTGTGGTATGATAGCTAGAAACTAGGAAGTTATTGGATGTGTGAAGAGATTTTCCTTTGGGAAGAGAATGTGGGCCTCCGTTTTTTTTAAACTACCCATATCTTGACAAATTCTAAATTTATTTCTAACCTAGTGTATTCGGGTTCTCTAGAGGGACAGAACTAATGGAATAAATATATATATATAAAGGGGAGTTTTTTAAGTGTTAACTGAAATGATCACAAGGTCCCATGGTAGGCCGTTTGCAGGCTGAGGAGCAAGAAGAGCTAGTTTGAGTTCTAAAACCAAGAACTTGGAGTCCGATGTTCAAGGGCAAGAAGCATCTAGCACGAGAGAAAGATGTAGGCTGGGAGGCTAGGCCAGTCTCTCTTTTCACACTTTTTTGCCTGCTTATATTCTAGCTGTGCTGGCAGCTGATTAGATTGTGCCCACCCAGATTAAGGGTGGGTCTGCCTTTCCCAGCCCACTGCCTCAAATGGTGATCTCCTTTGACAGCACTCTTGCAGACACACTGAGTATCAATACTTTGTATCCTTCATTTCAATCAAGTGGACACTCCGTATGAACCATCACACGTCCACCCCTTGTCAATTTGAACCCATTCGCATATCCTGAGATCATACATAATCCTTAAATAAAGATAATAATAAGGTCATAATTACACCTAACATAATACAGCTATCCTTTGTACAACTGGAAATGCACCAATCCCCAACCCAAATACTATTTCGTACAGTTAACAATACTTAAATGCTGATATGAAGTCAGTAAATCTTATGTCATGTGATAAAGGAGAAAGGAAATGAAGGCATTTTCTTAGTACAAGTGTGTACATGCACAAACATGTTTCTAACAAAAGAAGGAGGAAATATTCATGACAATTACAGTCCATGTTTCTACAGCTGGTCACTGTAGCTGGTATTGATTCTGTAGCTGGTATTGACGACTACCTTTTGCTACTACCTATTCTGTATTCCCTTTGCCTTCAGCAAGCACCTCAACAGGTTGTGGTTTTTTTCCTGGTGGAGTGACCCAGACCTTCATTCCTGAGGGTTCTGGACCGTTTGTAGTCCTGCCTGGATTGAGCTGTTTCCCATTGACCTTAATCACAAGGCATGGTAATACTAAGAGATGCCCTAATGGATTTCCTGTATTCCGTGCACACTCTTCCTTTCCTCTGTTATGGAGTAGTAGACTGATTTCATCTTGATATTCCAGGTCATTCACTCCAGCCAACACTATAACTCCTTTCTTAGCCTGTTGGCTTAAAGGTAGGAGGTGCCCAAAGTGTCCAGGTGGCAATCTTAACTTCCAGTTTAATGGAATCATTGTTGTGTCTCCTGGTGCCATCGTTACTACCTCTGGAACTATGATTTCTAGGCCAGCAGAACGTAACGTCATGGGAACAGGAAGCAAAAATTTTGCTAGTGGATCACTAGGAGTGATTGGTGAGTGGTGCCACTTCCACTTCCACCCTTTGATTCCTAGACCAGTGAATCATGGCTATGGGAGAAACAGTACCATATATTAGATGCTGATTCAGAGCATACACAGCCTTCTGGAGAACTTTGCACAAGCCCTGCAAAGTGTTGTCACCTAGTTGGCGTTGTAATTGTGACTTCAAAAGGCCATTCCACTGTTCTATCAATCCAGCTGCTTTAGGATGATGGGGAACATGGGAAGACCAGTGAATTCCATGAGCATAAGCCCACCACTGCACTTCTTTAGCTGTAAAATGAGTGCTTTGAGCAGAGGGTGCTGTGTGGCATACCATGACAGTGGATAAGGCATTCCATGAGTACGTGGGTGCTAGTCTTGGCAGAAGCATTGCGTGCAGGATAGGCAAACCCATATGCGGAGTAAGTGTCTGTTCCAGTGAGGACAAACCTCTGCCCTTTCCATGGTGGAACAGGTCCAGTATAATCAACCTGCCATCAGGTAGCTGGCTGATCACCCTGAGAAATGGTGCCATATCGAGGGCTCAGTGTTGGTCTCTGCTGCTGGCAAATCGGGCACTCAGCAGTGGCCGTAGCCAGGTCAGCCTTGGTGAGTGGAAGTCCATGTTGTTGAGCCCGTGTGTAACCTCCATCCCTGCCACCATGACCACTTTGTTCATGGGCCCATTGAGTGATGACAGGGGCAGCTGGGGAAAGAGGCTGAGTGTTGTCCACAGAAAGGGTCATCTTAGCCACTTGATTATTAAAATCCTCCTCTGCTGGGGTCACCTAGTCTTCTATTCCTCTGTCAGCTGATCATAGGGAACTCCCCATTAGGTCATCAGTGCAAACTGAGGGAGAGAAGGCAGGGTGGCAGGATCGGAGAACGTGGGCATTTGAGCCACTTCCTCATGTAACTTACTTGTGCCTTCAGGACCTGCTCGAGTCCGATCATGTATATACCACTTGGATTTGATGATATAATGCTGCTGTGCACGACCCACTTTATGGCTAGATGAGTCAGAAAGCACCCAGTTCACAGTAGGCCGTTCAGGTAGCATGGTGACTTGATGACCCATAGTCAAACATTCGGTTTCCACCAAAGCCTAGTAACAGGCCAAAAGCTGTCTCTCAAAAGGAGAGTAGTTATCTACAGAAGATGGCAGGGCCTTGCTCCAAAATCCTAGAGGCCTCCACTGTGATTCTCCTGTGGGAGCCTGCTAAAGGCTCCAAATAGCATCTCTATCTGCCACTGACACCTCAAGGACCATTGGATCTGCTGGGTCGTATGGCCCAAGTGGCAGAGCAGCTTGCACAGCAGCCCGGACTTGTTGCAGAGCCTTCTCCTGTACTGGACCCCATTCAAAACTGGCAGCCTTTCAGGTCACTTGACCAATGAGCTGCAGTAACAAACCCAGATGAGGAATGTATTGCCTCCAAAATCCAAATAGGCCCACTAGGTGTTGTGCCTCTTTCTTGTTTATAGGAGGTGCCAAATGCAACTTGTCCTTCACCTTAGAAGGAATAAGCCTTTGGATCTCCACAGGCCCCACATCATTGGACCCCTAGAATTTTTACTGAAGTAGAAAGTCCCTGAATTTTAATCACATTTACTTCCCATCCTCTGACACGCAAATGTCTCACCAATAAGTCCAGTGTGTTTGCTACTTCTTTCTCACTGGATCCAGTGAGCATAATGTCATTAATGTAATGGACCAGTATGATATCTTATGGAAGCAAAAAGCCGTCGAAATCTCTCTGAATAAGATTATGACACAAAGCCGGAGAGTTGATATACCCCTGAGTATATCAGGACAGTAAAGGTATATTGCTGGCCTTGCCAGCTGAAGGTAAATTGCTTCTGGTGGGCCTTGTGAACAGGAATGGAGAAAAAGGCATTTGCCAAGTCAATGGCTGCATACCACGTACCAGGAGATGTGTTAATTTGCTCAAGCAATGAAACAACATCTGGTACAGCAGCTGCATCTGGAGCCACTACTTGGTTAAGCTTACGATAATCTACTGTCATTCTCCAAGATCTGTTTGTCTTCTGCATAGGCCAAATGGGAGAGTTGAATGAGGATGTGGTGGGAATCACCACCCCTGTGTCTTTGAAGTCCTTGGTGATGGCAGTAATCTCTGCAATCCCTCCAAGGATTCGATATTATTTTTGTTTACTATTTTTCTAGGTAGAGGAAGCTCTAATGGCTTCCATTTGGCCTTTCCCACCATAGTAGCCCTCACTATACCAGTCAGCTAATGTGGGGGTTCAGCCAGCTGCTAAGTTTGCCTATGCCAATTATGCATTCTGGCACTGGGGAAATGACCACAGGATGAGTCAGGGGACCCACTGGACCCACTGTAGGTCAGACATGAGCTAAAACTCCAATAATTACTTGACCTCCATAAGCCCCTACTTTAACTGGAGGACACAATGAAGTTTTGGGTCCGTGGAATCAACGTGAGCTCAGAGCCAGTGTCCAGTAGTCCCCCGAAATGTCTGATCATTTCTCTTTCCCCAGTGCACAGTTACCCTGGTAAAAGGCTGGAGGTCTCCTTGGGGAAGGATTTGAGAAAGATTCACTGCATGAATTTTCGGTAATATAGTGGGGTCCTTCCTCAAAGGGATCTGGCCTCGCCTTCATTCAAGAGTTTCTGGGACTGTAAACTATCTCAAGCCTGGAAATTAATTGAGGGGCCATGATTCTCTGTTTTTTTTTTTTTTTTTTTGACAGATCCTTTCTTTGTCGCCCAGGCTGGAGTACAGTGGCGCAATCTCGGCTCACTGCAAGCTCTGCCTCCTGGGTTCACGCCATTCTCCTGCCTCAACCTCCCGAGTAGCTGGAACTACAGGCGCCCACCACCACACCTGGCTAATTTTTTTGTATTTTTAGTAGAGACGGAGTTTCACCATGTTAGCCAGGATGGCTCAATCTCCTGACCTCGTGATCTGCCTGTCTCAGCCTTCCAAAGTGATGGGATTACAGGTGTGAGCCACTGTGCCTGGCCCAATTCTCTGTTTTTATGATTCAAATTAGTCTTTTGCCCATTTGACCTAGAAGTTTTCTGCTTGTATAAATTAAGTAGGAATGCAGTAGGCTTCCTATCAGTTTCGCTTCTAGGAACACCATGATTAATTAGTCAGTGCCAAAGCTCTACGTAATCAGACAATTCTGATTGCTGCTTTGCCACTGCTGTCTATTATGGTAGCTACGCCCACCTTGCCTTTGATGGTTGTGTGTCGCCACTTGGCCCCTGCCACCTCGGGATCCAACTGTTCCCATTGTATTTAAATATTTGTAGTTGAGTGACTGCAGTTCCCACTGTTAGATCTGACTTATAGAGAAGAGCAATTATAGGGCTCTTGAAAGATGCAGGTGCTGCCCTCACAAATCTGTTTTGCAAGGCATTTGTCAAGGGTTTATCTTCTGGACCCTCCCAGTTGGGATGAGTAGATCTAAAGTGACTAATCCATTCCACCATTCCAATCTTCTAAGCCTTTGGATTCCTTCCTCTACATTAAACCAAGGGAGATCAGGTATTTCCAGTTTGCTCATAGTGTGCCATCTTTTAATCCATATTTCAGCCAACCAAGCAAATAAACCACTAGAACCCTGTTAAACTCCTCTGGCTGCAACACTAAATGCAGAGTCCCTACTTAGTGGGCCCAAATCAATAAATTCAGCCTGATCTAACTCTGTGTTCTTTCCACCATTATCCTACACCCTTAATGTGCATTTCCATGCCTGTTCTTCAGATTTCTGTTTATATAAACTGGAAAACTCAAACAGTTCTTTTTGAGTGTAGCATACTTCCTCATGGGTCACACTGTCAACCTCACCTCTGGGGCCCACTGGGACTTTAGTCTAGTTATAGGTTTAGAAACAAACAGGAGTGTTGTGGGGGGAATGGGTGCTGATCTCACAGCTGCTTTTGGACCTTTGCACTTGCTGTGCCCCATATTGGAATACTTCCCATACCTTTCAGATCACATTTCAAACTGTTCTCAGGGCTATATCACATCTCCTTTTATAAAATCTTATGGCTCCTTCTCCCCATATTTTAAAATAGCATTTATCAGTTTGCAGGTAGGTATTCACATGGTTATTGGATGCTGTCTGTCTCCCCAAGTAAAATATAGTTCTATGAGGGCAGAGACAATTTCAGTGCTTACAAAGATTTAGAATGGCCCTGACAGTAGACAACAAATATTAAATGACTGAAATGCCTAATGGGGCAATTAAAATACAAAATGATTAATTCTAAAATGTATTAGTCTGTTTTCACACTGCTGATAAAGACATACCCAATGTCTTTATCAGCAGACTGGACAATTTACAAAAAACGAGATTTATTGGACTTGCAGTTCCATGTGGCTGGGGAGGCCTCACAATCATGGTGGAAGATGAAAGGCATGTCTCACAGGGCAGCAGACAAGAGACAAGATCTTGTGCAAGGAGACTTTCATTTTAAAACCATCAGATCTTGTGAGACTTAATCACTATCACAAGAACAGCACGGGAAAGACCTGCCCTCATGATTCAGTTACCTCCCACTAGGTCCCTCACACAGCACATGGGAATTCAAGATGAGATTTGGGTGGGGACACAGCCAAACCATATATATCATAAAGTGTGCTAGTATATATGAGATCACAGTGTTGGCATGTTAAGCATTGTTATTTGAGAATACTTATACTCAAGTTGTTGTAGCATTGGTTTGATAAGCTGTTGAAGCCAGGAGCTTGAGACCAGCTTGAGCAACCAAGTGAGACCCCCATGTCTACAAAAAGAATAAAAGCATAAGTAGTATTTTGAATTACCCAATACAGCTTAAAATCTTCTCAGAACTTCATTGTATTGTACTTGAATGAACTTTAGAATAAAAATTTTCCCCTTTTGTTGAATCTGCACAGTATTTGAAGTTTATAATCCAAAAGGCTATCACTGGTTATATACAAATTTATGTTTACTATGTGGCATATGTTTGTTTACTTTAGTTGTCTAAGGCATAAAACCTTTAAAATTTTACCAACCTTGTTGAGACAAGAAATCATGGATATTTTAGTAGGTTTCTTAGCTCTTACGGAAGTTAGAAAGAAATCAAGAAGGTTTAAGTAATATTGAGATTATGCTTTTGTGTTGACTTTTAATATTTGGGCCTTTATTTACTGCTAGTCTGACTATTGTTGGCAGATTGAAGTGTATTCGTGAAAACTCCTAAGACTTTAGTATTTTATTGAAAATTGGTTTCATGCTGTTGTTTATGTTTTAAAATTAGTACTCTCAATAAGATTTTGGTTTTCATCTATCCTGAATTCTCCCTAGGAGTGCACAACTTCAAAAAAAGAGGCACAGTCAGCAGAAAAAAGAGGTGGTCTGAGCATTTGTGCATTAAATATGCATGTTAATTAGGAAAAAAATTAGGGAAATATGAAAACAGATGTTACATAAATTATTGCAGTCCCAGGGCAGCAGTAACTTATACACTGACAATAATTTTTATATGTGCATGTGTATATCTATTTCTAGATTTCTCAATATTTATGTAATTCCTAAGAGAATAACTAGAAAAAGAACTGGTATATCCTTTCAGTGACACTATGGTAAACATTCCGTCTGCATATGGATTTCTGAGAAAGTTTAGTTGTTTCATATAGTCTTACTGTAGAGATTTTTTTTGTGTTTCCTAATTCTGCCCATAGTGTTCTCTTTTTTTTTCTCCTTTCTTGGTTTCTCTGATGGTATGTCAATTTGTTCTTTTATTGGCTATATCCTGTCACAGCAAGAAGGTTAATTAAGGATGTTGGCAGTGTAAGAAATTGAAAATTGGCCTAAAATAAAAAATTGGTCTAAAGTATGTATTTAGAAATAAAACACATTACAACTACTCAGGACACTGATTGTAGTGTTACTTTTTCTTCTTGTTACCATTACACTTCCTGAAGAAATAGCCATCATTCTCTGAATAGTAGTAACATAGTACTGTGACAATATATATTGGTACTTAAATACAGATTTCATCAAATACACGTATGTTGGAGTAGTTGAAAGCTATTTGAATTATCTTTTATGCTAAACAGGCATCCAAAGAGAATAAAAATGGTCTGTATTTTTACAAAAGAAAGATGAGAAATAGTCATGCTTTGTTTTAGTGGTATAGCAATTTTTAGTTCAGTCATACATGAAACAATGTGAATATAGCACTGTGCAAGGAGCAGCTGATGATATTTAGATATTTTCCATATGTGTAATATAATTTAGAAAAGTATTGTTTGTTACTTTTCAAATTAGATTGAAAGTTAAAATAAGAAAATGCGGCATCACAATGTAATGCATAATTCTCTTCACCAAACCGACACACAAATAAAACATGAATTGTATTCAATAAAATGGGTATATCTAAATGGACAAAAAACCATTTCTGGAAATCCTGTTTCCAGAAGAGTGACTTTTGTTACTCTATTTTAGTAGCATGTGATACAAAAATGTGTTCGAAATAATTTATATTGAATCTCAGTAAATTTCAGTTGGAATCTGTTGTCATGTTTTTCAGTTTCATGTTATTGATTATGTTTTACATTATATTAGCTAACTGCTGCTATCTTTTTATATGTGTGCTAAGCCACCAGTAAGCTCTTAACAGGTTGTTGAAGCTTAAGAACTAATAGAGAATGAAATCTAGAGGAAGTTGATAATATGTTTAGTAATTTTTTATTATTAACAGGTTCTTAAATTAGATAGCCTAGTTAAGAAATTTAGTTGTTATTCTTACAGATTTTATGTAAATGTATCTATGTATGATTATTTATGGAGGTGCATTACTAAAGATGAAAAAAATTTTCTTTAGAAAAAGGTTGTGAAAATTAATTTTAACACCTAAATAATATTCACTTGTCATCACTGATGCATCTGTATTCTAATTTTACATTTTATTGATGCTTTAGAATCCATTTTCAATGGATTTTTTTCACATTTGTTTTCAAATGTCAAATTTCCATTTTTTATATTATGTGATTTTAAAATGTGATATTATTTTACTATGTGTTAGAATAGTATGTTCCTCATTTCAACACTTTTATGTCATTTCATTGCAAAGTTAAATGAAGTAAGAGGTGATTGTTTTATAGTGAAGCCTGTTGTTTTTGTATTATATATGTAAAATGCCATTTATTTTTGGTATTATAAAATGCCTCCCTTTCTTCCAGGAGTTAAAATAGGTGAAGGAAAGAGTGATTAATGAGTAGGCTAATGTTTGTCCTTTAAGAACTTAAAATATTTTGATAGGGATTCTTTTTAGCCTGCTTTTTGTATTGTTTGATATAATATGATTTTGTATTGTTTGATATGATTTAGGGTTTCTCCTGGGATAGGAGCATTTGCAGCTATTTTATTTATTTATTTTTCTAGGGAGATGCTGTTTTTCCAGCTTGTCTCTGTTTCTTGATTCCTCTTCAATTTCTGTTTGCAAACCAAAACTTGTGTTTGGACAACTCTATTGTACTGAGCCTAAGTCATTTTTGATCTATAACAAGAACATGCATTTTCACATGTCAACCGGATTTGTGGACCAGTAAAGTTCTCCCCCAAGATAAGCATGTATTTATTCAAAATATACATTTTAAGATAGAATACTCTCAATACCCTTACCATAGTAATGTGTTCCATAGATTTTTGTACAAAAAAAATGTATGTGTGTTTGTGTACTTCTGCCAAATTTAGATTGAAGACTCCTTCAGGGAATAGTGTTAGCCAACCAACACAGTTACTCAGTTTCCTGATCTGTTTCTGTCCTACCTCCTGCTTTTAGTCACCAGTTTCCATTCTTTCCCCTTTGTCCATTGTTTTTCTTTGCAGTTAGCTGAGTCTTCAGGGTGTCTTTTAAAAATGTTTTCCCACCAGCAGACTTTAGCATTTTCCTTGGGGAATACTTTTTGTATCCATAGGTCTTTTATTTTCTTTTCTCCACTCCCCACTCCCCCACCATTTCTTAAAGAAGTAGGAAATTAGAATGATTGAACTTAGAGTTGGAGGTATATCAGACAGATAACATTCACAATTTTTTTCCTTATTACAACCCGTAGTAAGGAATAAAATGTACATTTATGAGCCGAGTCCTATAGGTATAAATGAAACTGAAACAAAAATTTAATTCTTACTACAACTACCTGGGATGTGCTGTACGCTATATTATATTCTCTGTATATTTTATTTAATGCTTCCTGGTATGTGTCACTTATGCAGTTTCAGAAACCCAGGTTTAGATCACTTGAATGTTTGCTCATCACTGATTTGTTGGGAGAGTAAAATAAATGAGACAGTTTCTTTTCTGCCTCAGTGAAGCTGCCTTTTCTTTTGTCTCTTCTGTGCTTCTCATTTCTTTCCCCATTCAATATAAGCTATCAAATGACTTAGTGAGAGAACTGGGTAACTGCTGGGAAACACTGCAGTCCTTACTGGGTTCTTTTGTAGTAAGAACATAAGCACTAGTACTGAGATCTCAGAATTTTAAAGGAGAATAAATTTTTGATATAATCATGTCTTTTTAGTAAGGTGTATATTTCTTTATTCTCTTCTTGTTTGTTTTGTCTGTCTAAATTGTATGCGCATCCTGATGCCCTCAAATCATTCTTGGTTTGAAACATGTTTAACTTTTTACATCCTGAATATCAAGTTAGAATAACCCAGATCCTTTCCCAAAGTGATCTCTTCTAGTACCCATTCCCATTTTATTTAACATTTGTATCTTTTTAATAAATTGGAGGCATTTTTTCCTGATGCATAAAAATAATATTTTTTATTAGAAAGTTTGGTAAATATAGAAAAACATAAAGAGGATAAAAATTATCCCTAATCCTGGCTTGGCATGGTGGCTCACACCTGTAATCCCAGCAGTTTGGGAGGCCGAGGTGAACAGATTGCTTGAGCTCAAGAGTTGGAGACCAGCCTGGGCAACATAGCAAATCCCTGTCTCTGTCGAAAAAATAAATGTTGACCAGGCGCAGTGGCTCACGCCTGTAATCCCAGCACTTTGGGAGGCTGAGGCACGTGAAATACGAGGTCAGGAGTTCGAGACCAGCCTGGCCAACATGGCGAAACCCTGTCTCTACTAAAAATACAAAAAACTAGCCGGGCGTCATGTCAGGCACCTGTAATCCCAGCTACTCATGAGGCTGAGGCAGGAGAATCTCTTGAACCCGGGAAGCGAAGGTTGCAGTGAGCTGAGATCGTGCCACTGCACTCCAGCCATGTGTCTCAAAATAAACAAATAAATACGTAAGTCAACTTAAAAAATTTAAAAAATTATTTTGAATCCTATCATACAGAGATTAACTGATACACCATATAAAAAATGAAGTTTATTACATTTAATTTTACTTGAATTTAACAGAGGAAAAAAAAAACCCTGAAATGAAGCTTAAAGAATTATTGAACCTCATATACGTTCCCCCACCCCAAAACCATAAATATTAGTTTCCAAGAGCCTTCCAAAGTTAAATAACATTATGAGCATCTTTGGAAATCTTTACTCTGGAAATAAGAAAATAGAAAGAGTGAACTGAAAGCAGTTCACTCACTCTTTTTTATGTTAAGATAATCTATTGAGGTGAAATTTATATAACACAGAATTCACCATTTTGAAGTGAACAATTCCGTGGCGTTGAGTACACTGACAGTGTTGTGCAACCTTCCACCTCTGTCGAGTTCGGAACATTTCCATCATGCCAAAGTAAAGCACCTTACCCATTTAGCAGTTTGTCTTCATTCTGCCTTAGCCCTAGGCTCTGACATCCATCAGTCTGCATTCTGTCTCTATGGATTTATGTGTTCTGTATATTTAATATGAATGTAATCATAAAATATGTGACGTTTTGTGGGTGGCTTCTTTCATTTAACATAATATTTCAAATTTTTATTCATGTTGTAGCACTTATTATTACTTCACTGCTTTTCTTGGCTGAATGCTAGTCCATGTGTTTATCCATTTATTTGTTCATATACATTTTATTTGCTTCTACTTTTTGGTTACTGTGAATAGTGCTGCTCTAAACATGTGTACATGAACCTGTTTGAGTACCTATTCTCCGTTCATACGGGTATGTACCTAGGAGTGGAATTGCTAGATCATATTGTAATTCTATGTTTAACTTTTTGAGGAACCATCAAACTGTTTTCCATGGCAGTTGCGTCATTTTACATTCCTGTCAGCAGTGTATGAGGGTTCTACTTTCTTTGAGACAGTCTTGCTCTGTTGCCTAGGCTGGAATGCAGTGGTGCAATCTTGGCTCACTGCAGCCACCCTCCCCCAGGTTCAAGCAATTCTCCTGCCTCAGCCCTCTGAGTAGCTGGGACTACAGATGCATGCCACCATGCCCGGCTAATTCTTTGTATTTTTAGTAGAGATGAGGTTTTTCCATGTTGCCAAGGCTGGTCTTGAACTCCTGAGCTCAGACAGTCTGCCCACCTTGGCTTCCCAAAGTGTTAGGATTACAGGCATGAGCCATCGCACCCAGCCGGGTTCCACTTTCTCTGCATTTTGCTAACACTTACTATTTTCCATTTTTTTTTGATTATCAGGATATCTTATGATATCGATAAATGACTTTTAACAAAGTAGAGAAATGATTATATATTTCTTACATATTTAAGTAATTTATTTCTTTTATTTTTTTGAGATTGGGTATCACTCTGTCTCCCAGGCCAGAGTGCAGTGGCATGATCTCAGCCCACTGCAACCTCTGCCTCCTAGGCACGAGCAATGCTTTTACCTCAGCCTCTCAAATAGCTGGGACCTCAAGCGTGAGCCATCATACCTGGCTAATTTTTGTATTTTTTGTAGAGACAGGGTTTTGCCATGTTGCCCAGGCTGGTCTTGAACTCCTGAGCTCAAGTGATCCACCTACCTTGGTCTCTTAAAGTGCTGGGATTATAGGCATAAGCCACCATGCCTGGCCTGTATTGTATTTCTTATTTAGCAATTATGTTTCTTATATAGTAATTACATATCATTTCAGGCTATCATTCAGTTCTGTTTTCTCTCCAGAATTACCTGACCAGTGAACATATTTTTCCCAGAATAAAAGATTTCTTACTTTTCTTCATTTGCTCAAAATCTTAAATTTTCTTTCACATTTGTATCATGTTTTGTTTTGTTTTTGCTTTTTGGTATATGTGTAGTTTTTTTAATCAGAGTTTTAAATTGCCATTCTTTTTGTTTAATGCTCATAATAGATTTATGCCTGTATTTTTTTTGATAGCGTACTACCGTTCTACTTTTGGGCTCCTAAATCGTAAAATAACATTTTGGTAAAGTTATTTATACTCTTTTTGAAGACATTTCTCAACCTCAACCTCCTATTTAAATATAAACCAGAGCTTCCTTGTTCTTTTGCTGGCATGTCTTTCGGAGATTTCTTTTCACTATACTACTGAGTTAGCTGTACTCTTTTTTATATCCCATTTTTGTCATCATCCATAGATTCCTTTAACTACAACTTCAGAAAGGCTAAATGGAAGATGAATTTTCTGAGTTGTGTATGTTATAAAAATTTTCTATTTTATTTTCACAGTTGATTGATAATTTAGCTGGGTATATGTTTCTAGTTTAAAGTGATTTTCCTCTGAACTTTGAAAGCTTTGCTTTAATTTTTTCTACTATCCATTATTCCTCCTGAGAAATTTGACGCCAGTCTTACTCATTGAGAACTGTTTTAGGAGCTATCACACTGAAAACAAAATGGATACAAATCCTTGACTTGATTAAGCTTACATTCCAGGGTGGAGAGGTTGATAAGTAGCAGGAAAAATAAATAAAATACGTAGTACCTTAGATAGTGATTCTGTGAAGGAAAATAAAGCAGCCAGTGGGAGATAGAGAGTTTGGAGTACAGGGAGAAGAATGGAAATTTTAAATAGAGTGGTCAAGGAAAGCCTCACCGATAAGGTAACATGTGAGTAAAGACCTGAAGGAGGTGAGAGAGTGAGGTGAAGGATCACGAAGTATAAAATAGGTCCTGAGGCAGGAATATTTATGACGCATTCACAGAACAGCCTCAAGGTCAGTGTGGCTGCAGCAAAGTGAGTAGAGAGCAGTAGGGAGTAAATAGAGATGTAACTGAGAATCTAGGTCTTTTAAGGACTTATATTTAGATTTCATTTTGAATGAGATGGGGATCCATTAGTGAGTGTCATCATCTGCTTTGTAGTTTAAAAGAAATACTGGCTGCCAGCTTGAGAATAGATTTTAAGAGAGCGAGGGCAGAAGAAGAGAGATCATGTAGAAGATTCGAGGTGAGAGATAATTTTGGTTTGAATAACAGTATTTGCTAATGGATTGGATTTGACTTATGCAAGAAAGAGATGAGTCAAGAATGACTCCAAGAGTGTTTGGCCTGAATAACAGAAAAGATAGAGAGCTTCATTTAATGAATAAGGGGAAAATTATATTATAAAAGGAGTACATTTCTGGGAGAAGATCAGGAGTTTTGTTTTGAATATAAGTTGGAGATGTCTGTCTGGTAGAGCGGTCAAGTAGGCAGTTAGACGCATTGGTCCAGAATTCAGTAAAGAGGTCTGAGATGAAAAACTTGCGGAAGTTGTTAATTGTAGATGGTATTTAAAGGTATATATTAGTCCATTTTCATACTGCTGCGAAGAAATACTTGAGACTAGGTAATTTATAAAGAAAAAGTGGTTTAATGGACTCACAGTTCACATGGCCGGGGAGGTCTCACAGTCATGGCGGAAGGCAAAGGAGGAGCAACGACCTGTGTTACATGGCACAGGCAAGAGAGTGCGTGCAGGGGAACTGTCCTTTATGAAACCATGAGATCTCATGAGACTTACTCACTATCACGAGAACAGCATGGGAAAAACCCTCCCCCATGATTCAATTACTTCCCACCAGGTCCCTCCCAGGACACGTGGGGATTATGGGAGGTACAGTTCAGGATGAGATTTGGGTGGGGGCACAGCCAAACCATATCAAGATGTAACATTGATGCAGTAGAGTGAATATAGATAGAGAAGACTTAAAATGCTAGCCTTGGGGCACCTTTAGTAAAGGGGTTAGGAGAAAAAGAGGAATTAGTAGAGGTGGCTAGAGAAGAAAACACAGTGAGGTTTAGAGGAAAACTCATTTGTCTTTCAGAATATCTGAAAGTGATGTAAATGTTTGAAGGAAGAATGAAAACCTTATTTATAGGTGAAGTTAAAGATGGACAATTCAAGGCAGAGTGGGAGGAGAAACACATGGCAGCTTAAGGGGGAAGTTGGAGTGAAGAGAGGATTTTTTTAAATAGGAGAGAAATAGCATACTAATGGGAGTGCTCCAACAGAGAGGAGTAAACTGATGATGCAAAAAAGAGTGGAAAATTGTTAAAGCAGTGTGTACAAGTAGAGAGATCACCTTAAGTAGCAGCATGGATGGTTTATTCTTAATAAGAAGGAAGGCGGAGTATATCGGCACAGATCCATTGTTAAAAAGCATTTGGTTGATCTTTGCACTATCTCCAGGATATATTACATACAAGAAGCATCATGATTACTTGCTTCCCACTTCTTTAGGCTTCTTCTGTAATTCTCCTTTGTGGTTTTTTTCTTTAACAATGTAAATGTGTGGTGGTTCCTAGTTTAGGAATTCTGTGGTTAAAAAAAATTCTGTTAATGGAATTAAGGCATACAGTGGGCATTTATGAATTATATACCTGTTGATATTTTTTAAAAGTTTCAAGTTTGTAAATATTTCTGTAAAATGCTCTGGAGAACCATCAAGCTACAGTTAATAGTAGAGACAGGGCCATCAGAATCCTTTCTTATACCAGGTTGGGGAGTTTATGGTTCAAATTTACTTACCAGAAAATGATAAAGTACTTCATGGCCTGGATTGCTTGAACAAGGGTGAAATTGTAATTGTAAAAAATCTACGGATGCCAAGTGTCTATTGTTCTTTATGATTCGTATTTCTCCTGGTCACATCAGCCCCAGAGCACACTTGATAAATATGGGATACAATAATGGCATTAGAATTCTCACATTTTCCTGTTGGTATAATGTGATCTCTGCTGTCTCTCTCAACAGTGTTGCCCTTCTTACCCATTCTTGCTCAAGTTCCCAGCTCTCTATAGTGATACAGTAGTTCCCTCTTATCTGTGGTTTTGCTTTCCGTGGTTTTACTTATGGCAGGTACTCAGCTAACTGGAGAATTACTTTAAAATAATGTATCCTTTATAAGAAGGCTTGCTTTTTAAATTGGATGATGTGA
This sequence comes from Hylobates moloch, assembly GCF_009828535.3. Classification (NCBI taxonomy): domain Eukaryota; kingdom Metazoa; phylum Chordata; class Mammalia; order Primates; family Hylobatidae; genus Hylobates; species Hylobates moloch. The sequence continues at coordinate 22,702,423 of NW_026652297.1, read as the reverse complement.
GGAAAATTCTTTTTTTTGGGGGGGGCAAATTGTGAATGTTTTTAGGTTTTCACTATATGTGCAGTAGACATAGCTGCCACTTTTGTGATAAACAGCGATAAAAATAGCTAAGTGTAGGAAATACAAAATTTGTTTCACCTTCTCTTCCTCTTACTCATTTTTACAAGGGCTTAATGAACAGTGAAATTGACCAACAGTTTCACCTCCTTTTCCTTGCAGTTCTGGTAGTCTCTTGTGGCACTTAGTACACCTGAAAGAAGTAGCAGGAAGATTGACAAATTGCAAGGGAGAATTATATGAACATATGATCAGACAAATAGAAAATTAACCCATAATAATTGAAAGATGGCTGTATTTCTCATTTACATTCACCTGTGTAAAACACATTTGTCAAATATTTCTATTTTACATAGAAATTTGAAGTTTTTACTTCAGATTATTCCCACTTCAAGAGTATTTGGGTTTGTATAGTTTGTAGTGTGAACAGCTGACCCATTTAAAGGGAATTAAAAAAAACTTTTTGATTTGTAATGATTTGACAATTATGCCACTAACATTATACTTATTAATGAGACAGAATAAGATTTCAATTCTTAAAAATATGTGCCCCACATTTTATAAGTGGTGTGAACAATAATTTTGCCTCAACTTAAGAATTACTTACTTTATTCAGTATACTAGTAATCACTGGCTGAAGATTCTTTGAAAACCCAAATTATTTGGAATATATTTGAAACCTCTGCTCTTATGTACTTCTGTTCAAAATATTACAGAGTTTTGGATTATTTAGGCTTAGAAGTTTGGAGCTTACAATTTCTGTCTTCTAAAAACTTAGAAATATGTTAGTATTATTGGAACCAAATAGTTTTACCCACATAATTGCCATTCAGCTCTAGCAATGTGGAATAAAACTTACTGAAATGTCATTATTTCCTATGTGAAATATCCATTTAAAATGTTTTTTACCTGATGAGCATGTATTTTAATTCTTAAAACAGAACAGAGGAAATGAAGTATTTCTATAGCTAGGGGAGATTGTCAGCTCAAGTTCAAGAGTATGATGTTTGACATTAGGCCAAGGATATTTTCTAAGTTTTAAAAAATGTTTATTTTGTAAAATACATGTGCTTTCACTATATCTTATATGTTAATCTAATTTCCCATTGAAGTCACCGATTAAAGGGAATTCTGTACCAGTAGGGTTCTAAAACCTTGACATTATTTTAATCTGATAACAAATGGGTTTAAGTTCATGTTCTTTCAGTTGTTGGCAACAAATCTAAACCCGTATTTTTTGGATTTATGAGGATAAGTCCTGCTTTGGCAATCTTGTAGATTCCCAAGAGAATAGTTAAACAGTGATTAATCATTGTTTCTTCACTGAGTGTGCAGAAAAGAATGGAAAAGCTGCATTTCACACTTCTGAAGCAATTAATCCCCATGATCTTAGCCAGGTTTGTCTTGTAGATAAGTCGGGATACAAAACGGTACCTAATTTATCAATGTATGCATGCCATAAAGTATAAAACACACAATTTATTTCATATCATTTATAGTCAAATGTAAAAAAGAGTGACTTTGCCATATCCAAGAGTGTTTCCTACATTGCCTTCATATAAACTAAGTACCAGAGATTACAATGGGATTCCTGTTTATTGTGCACATCTGGTGCAGTCACTATGCGTTTTCTCATTCACTTGCTGGCATTTTTAGTGATTGTGGCATAAATCACCTTGCTAATCAGAAACATAAGTGACGGGAAGTCATCTCCTTTTTTTGAACAATGGGAAAAAACATATGGCTTCTTAGACAGTACTTGGCTGTTATACTATTTATGTGGCATTATATTCTGTATTTAGAATTTCATATTAATTGCAGTAGTTTGGTTGAAGGCATTGAACATTCAGGGTTTGTGGTCAGAGTATTTGTTTTATACCTCTTTCATAATAAATAAGCAAAAAAGGTAAAATTACATGCCTTGTGTTTAGAAATTTTAAAAAATTTAATTCTCAAAGGATAGTGAGTATAACCTTTTATCCTTGGCTTTATGATACTTACCTACCTATTCCTCCCACTTTCATTTTTCTTATTATTGAGTGGCAGGGAAAGATTCGTTTTAAATGTATAAATTTCAAATGAAAATTAATTTGTTCAGATAAGTTTTTAAAAATTTCTAAATACAAAGGTGGGAAGAGTTACTGAGATTAAGATGAGTTGAAGACAGTATATATTTAAAAATGCTTGTGTGGATGTTTACCTAGATCTGCACTGATACAGTAATTCCAAGTTAAAAGTTAGTTTTTAATTATATCTGTTTCAAAACACTGCACTGATCAGAGTAAATGTTACTGTCTTTAAAGTACTAAAATGTAAATTGATAGCAGTTTGCTTTTGCATTTTTGGTGAATTGCTGTTTATTAGTTGGAATCACTTTTTGCAAACACTACAGCTTGAAGTAAAACTGTAAAACTCAAGAAATTTTTATATTCAGACTTTAAAGACTGCCTTCAGTGTCTGTGATAGCAGGCTTACTGTAGGTGTAGTTCCCTTCCCTGCCTCCGCTTTCAATGGATTGTAAATATAATAGCCTTTTACTCTTGACTTTATAATACTTACCTACTCACTCCTTACCACCTTCATTTTTCTTATTATTCAGTAGCAAGAAAAGATTCCCTTTAAATGTGTAAATTCCAAATGAAAATTTGTTCAGAGAAATTTGTGTCTTTTATAGTTTTTTCCTATATTACATGTGATTATAAATGAGTGGGGTAAATTTTTAACAAATATATCACAGCTTATTTCTCAAAATTTGTGTTATTTCTTTTTAAGTGTTCCCCTTGGGAAGACATACACATAGTCCATCAATCAAAGTACTTTTGGAATGCCTGTTTTTGAAATTTCTGTAGTGAAATTGGTGTCTAACTACTCAAAATGGGTACTTTGAAGGGAGACAAGATTCATTTTGTGTATACACATGCTACTATTTTTCTTAAAAAATCAATCAATCATAATAGCTTGTCTTACACCCTTGTATACCTTATAGATAATCGGGCCCTATGAATAGAAATACAGTTTTGAAAAACTACCTGGATTTTAAATAAATGGCCATATTTATCCATTTTGTTTTAGAAATCTTCTATGATATTGTCTCAAGGACCACCTGCAGCAGGAGCCCACACATTGAATAAATGCAGCGTAAGGAGAGGATTTTTTTTTCTATTGTTGCTTGTTTAAAAAATGGTACTATCCAGATTCTCTATTAAGGTATATTGTGCTGTTTTAAATATTATAGTTATAACTGAATTAAGACCTTCTTTCTAGATTAAAATTATCCAGTGCTTAGAATTGACTGAAATCTGTACTTTACTGCCTCACTTCTTGGCTGTTCTTACTTCCTTCATGCTCTTAAAACCTCCATCACCTCTCACCCCGCCATCGTTTTTTTAAGTTTGAGGTGTATTTCTTGTAGAGATCAATTTAAAAGCAATACAATCTTAAACACATGTGTATGTGTTTCCTTTTTCTTCATCAAAATGTAAAAATTCTAGGAGGATTGGATATTAAAATCCAAGAACAGGCAATTCAAGGGATGGCTAAGAGTATCAAAATAAATGAGGAAAAAATAAAGAGTTCTATTCTTAGTAACTGAACATTTTGGAATTTGTCAGTAATGGAACTTTGAGGAAAAATTCCTTGCATAAAGCACTTGATGGGAAAAATATATAAAAAATATTTGCATATTCATTATGTTTAAAGCCAGGAATTTAATTTCTAAATGTATATCAAGTTTTGAATGAAATTGAAGTACCAGTGATGTTGATATTCACTGTACATTTAGTTTAAATGTTGCTTATATTTTTAGATAATTTGCATTATTTTCTTTTAGTTCGTTCTCTGTCTTATTTACATTCATAGTTTGTTGGTACATATTACCCTCCAAAGTAAATTCTGAACTGAGTACAGACCTTGCAAGAAAAGTTAATGTCCTTTTCTTATGTTCTCATGACATAAAGAATGAATCCTCCCCATCATAGGGATAACATTACTAATAATTCCCAGCCAGACAGGTTATTTCGTGCTGTTCATCTTTTCAGCCATCCCTTTCCTTCCTTGTGTTTATCTGGAAGTGGCTTTTGGAATGCCAGTAGAGGTGATGTGCCTACCAGTGGTGAACCTAGAGTGCCTTCTAGCCCCTGAAATGCTATGGGGTAGGTAGTATGACACTGTTGGCCTAATCAAACCAAAATTCAGGTAAAAATGTTATTTGTGAACTTTTTCCAAGAAAGGGAGGCTTGAATTTATAAATGGAAAAGGTATTTTGAATGACATATGTAATTCAGAATTTTAAATTTTTTTTTTTTTTTTTTTTTTTTTGAGGCAATATTCACTCTGTTGCCCAGACTGGAGTGCATGGTGTAATTAAGGCTCACTGCAGCATCAACCTCCAGGGCTCAAACCATTCTCCCACCTCAGGCCCACTACAGGTGGACATCACCATGCCCATCTAATTAAAAAAATTTTTTTGTAGAGATGGGGTCTCAGAGTATTGCCTAGGCTAGTCTCAAATCTCCTGGGCTCAAGCAGTCCTCCTGCCTTGGCCTCCCAAAGTGTTGAGATTACAGGCCTGAGCCATTGCACCTGGGATGTTGGAAATTTTTAGTGGAGTGTATTAAGTATGAGAAATATGGAACAAGCAAGGGTGTGTTGTGTTTAAATATTTCTGTCTTTTGTGGTAATGTTTAAGGCTCTTTCTGAGTAGCATGTTTTCAGTGTGGTCCCCACTTGTTTTTCCTGTAGTGATTCAGCCTTATCTGGGACATGGAGGCCAGAAGTGAGTTTTTCCTAAGAAAAATCAAGAATAAAGTGGCAAGCCTGGTGACACAGTCTCAGTTGTTAGCAAAGCAGCATTTCTAAATTCAGCCTGGGGTCTGTTTTGTTTTCTGGTCCAGAAATCTTATACTTGTGGAGATAGATGGCTGGGCTATGAGAAAATAAATCCGAAAGAACAATAGAATCAGGAGAAGTATTATAAGATGTTTAGAGACAAGCAACGTGGCCCTTTCACTCTCTGAGAGACCAAGGCAAAGGGATTCTGCCTTCTTTGCCACAGTCCACGAATTAACTGTCATTTTGCAGACTCCGCTGTGCTAACAGTGTTGGGAAGGTGTTGGGGCATCATGGTTGATAGCAGTGCTACTTGGTAAAGCAGTCTTCAGAGCAGAGGGGAGGTTGGATTCAGTGGGAGTGGGGATATATTGAAGAAGCTGCAGTGGTGCCCTGTTGGTGACAGTAGTGACCTATTATAATCGACAGTACAAAGCAGAGAGGGCAACAGATTCCTCAACGGGGGAACAGATGAGGCCCTCCCAAGCTTAATTTGGAGGCAATGGAAGCAGCAGACCTTAAATACCACACAGAGAGGCACAAGGATAGATGTGCCATGGTAGGTGAGTGTTAGCTGATTGGTCTTTTTCAGGAACATGTGAGATATTTCAGGATGATTCCCAGAAAAGTTCTGGGAGTACAGCTTAGAGAGGCCTTTCATTCTGCATTAAAGATAGAGGTGAGAATGACCAAGCAGAAATTACATTTATTTTGTAAAGTAATTTACAAATTTATTGAGATACTAAAGGTGTCTCTTTTCCCCTTCCTTTTTAAACTTCTTTCCATGAAGTACTTTTTACATACTGTGGCAGTGTTCTGGCTGCTGGATCAACAGAGTTAAAATATGATTCTTTCCAATAGGAGCTTGTAGTTTTTAGAGAAAAGAGTGGTAGTTAAAAAATTAACATCTAGTGTGATGAATAATGTGATAGATTAATGCATGGGAAACAGTGTACCTAGGAGGAAGGGTTCTTAAACCAGCTTGGAGGTCGGGATGGAGGATAGTTTCAAGGAAACTTCTCTGAGAGTGTGCAGGCTGAATGTATATGAAGAATATCGAAAAAAGACACTCTAGGCGGAGGGAAATACTGCCTGGGGCAGCCCAGAAATGGCTACAAACCTAAAGTGTATTGAGGAACTGCAAGTATTTTGGGTTTGCAAACTGAGTAAGAATAAGACCTGAGACTATAACTAGAAAGCCTATAGATTTTTGAAGAGTCTTGTGGGTTATACCAAAAATTTGGGCTTTTTTTTTTTCTGGAAGAGGAAAGAAGAATGAAAAATAGAAATAGTTTCAAACTGCGATGCTAGGCATTGTGATCTACTGCAGGAATTTAAGCCAAGGAGAGGTGAGATCAGATTTGAATGTTAGAAAGAACACTTATGTGAAATTTAGCAATGAAGATGAGAGGCAAAATTCAAGATTCCAGATACTTTCAAGGAGACTTTACACTGAATTAAGTCAGAGTCAGAGGTAAGGGAGAAGAAGAAACTAAATTGATCGTATCTAGCAGTTGATTGCGTCTGAGAAGACCAGAAAAGAAAGACTGGCATTTGACCTGCGGGAGAGGTTGGTTGATAATGCCATCCCTACAAGAGAGTACAAGAGGAGCAGTTTGAAAGGGGAGAGGATGACTTCTGTTTGGACATCTTATTAAAAGATAGGAGATGGTTGAATGTATGGATCTCTCAAGGCCAGGAGATGAGTTACTGTAAGAGATATGTACATGGAATCACTAACATAAACACTGGCATGAACTTATTTAAAGATTATTTGCTAAGCATTTCCCAAGCATTGTGTTTGGCATTGATAGAACAAAGATGAATACATGTATTTGATGGGTATCTAAAGTTGCCCAGGGATTATAGATAGAGATAAGGAGAAGTCCTTGGATAAATTGACTACTATCAAGCCAAGTGATGAGAAAAGAGAAACTTGTCCAAGAGATGAAAGAAGGAAACAGTGAATAATGATATGCCTGAATGCAGAGCTGGAGACAGCAGCACGACAGTGTGATGAATAGAGGGGTCAGGAGTAAAGTGCCAAAAGTGGTCGTCGAATTTGACATCTCTACGTAATGTGCGTTGGTAAGCAATTGGAGTGGAGTGGTTTGAAGCAAAAATCAGCCCACAGGATAGTTGATATATAAATGGGACATGAAGCATTATAGACTATCAGTGAAAGGTACTATGTTACTATTATCTGAAGAGCTGACTGTCAGAGGGAGACACAGAGCAGCATAGGTTTGTTGTTCTTGATTTAGGAGAGACTTCAAAGTGTTTATGTATTGGTGAAAAAGGCCCAGAAGGGAGAGAGACAGAGGTTGATGTTATAGGAGAGAAAGTAAGTTAAAATGGTTAAATTTGGAGCAATGTATATGAAAAGATGGAAAAGATTTGGACTTACTAGTGGAGGTATTAGTTTGTACAGGAGGAGGGCTCTTTTTTTTTTTTTTAACTGAGAATGCAAGAAATATGAAAAGTGTGGATTTGACATGACAATTCAGATCTCCCAGGAGGCAGATGCCAATATGGAATTAGAAGTTTAAGAGATTTCTTGGGGGGAAATCTTAGGAGGGTGAGAGAGAGAGAACAGGAATAAGCAGGGAAAGCCTTCAGACTCATGTAGGTTCAACACCTATGATAAGAGAGGAGTAAGGAAGACAGATTGGAGAGGAGGAACCTCAGATTGCAATGCTGTTTTCAAAAAGTCCCAGCTGAGACAATGGTGAGGGGATAATGCAGTAGACAGAGCAAATTTTGCCTATTAGAGATGCCTTGTGTTGGCAGGAATGGTTTTTCCTGCAGCATCCCTGTCATTGTCTGGGAGCTGCATGGCCTTGTAAGATGTATGGAGAGAGTATGGCCTTGGCTTAAACACTACAGTGAATCCTGAAAGTGTGAAAGCTGGATATTGTCAGCTGACTATAATTCCTCATAGCATTTTGTCTCTTGAGTAGTACATCTCCTTGGCTGCCACAGTGGATGTAGGTGTTTTTGTTGGGTGAAAGGATCAAAGATAGAAGGAATTCCTGTTGGTCCATTATTTCCTCTGCCTTCAGGAAATTAGGTGTAGAGTAAGAGAAGGTGTGTGAGAATGTGAGTGTTGGAAGGTTTTCAGGACTTGATTAACACAGAGAAAGAGAGAGCAATGGACTGGTGAGATACTAGTTGAAATAGTAGCTCACAGAGTCTAAGATTGATAAAGGAAATGAAAGAAGAAGGAGAATAAGAGATTTAAATTAAATGAAGTCAAAGAACTCGATTTTTCAATGCGCTTGAGAGTATTTGTACTGAGAGTTCAGGAATAAGAGAACTTAAGGATAGAGAGAATTGTGATGATAAAGTGGTATATTAGTTTAAGATTAATAGCCGAGCTGCACAAAATAGTGGTATTTTGAAATCCCATCATGTGAATTGAGAATAAAATGTTAGCAGCACAAAATGACAATTATAGGCATGCATCATAGAATCACAGCCATAAATAACATGAAAAAGTACAAAGGTATTGTAGTTGCTTAGTTTTTGTAGTGTAACTTTTCTGTAAAGTTAAGTTTCAGAGTCACTTGTAATAATCAAGTTTCTTGATTGACTAAATCTATTCATTGTCAGGGAATGCAAACTTTTTCCTAGGACTTTGTTTTTTTATGTGTTATTTTTCTCAATTTCTCTTACAGCCTAAGACAATATTTTAGTGCCTTTGTATTTCTCAACTCTTTTGAGTCAAGCATGTTGCCCTCTCCTAAAGGATCTGTTTGTGCCTCTAAAAGTCACCTGATAGAAACATTAGAGAAGTGAAAAACCTCGAAAACCTGTATATCCAAACATAACTTTAACTGATTAAGGAAATGTAGCAGTATTAAATGCATGCACACAACTTTTCTGCAGTTCTCTCTTTGTAGAGGGGACTTAGAGGTTGCAACAATAACTCTAATAATTACAATAATATAGTAAGATGGAATGGTGGAAGGATGAACAAATACATCGACATTGTGATACTGCAGTACAATAAAATGTAATTGAAGATTCTAGATGATAGACATATGAGTGTGCAATGTAATTTTTTTCACCTTTTCTGTATATTTGAAAATATAATAAAATACTGAAAAGGTAGAATAACATCTGCAACTTTGAAATGCATTAAAAATAGGATGGTCTAGTAGATGTAGATAGGTAAGTGATACAATACATACAGTAAAATGTCAGTTGTAGAATCTAGGTAGTGGGTATGTGAATATTCACTGTAACATTCTTGTAACTTTTCTGAAAGTTTGAAAATTTTCAGAATAAAATGTTGTAGAAAATAGTGTTATAAACAGGTTTTCTAGTTAGAGATCTGAGTTAATAGTTGTGTGACGTTAGGCAAGTTGCTTAATCTGTGAGCCATGGTTTCCTCATCTGTGAAGTGGGAATAATGCCTAGTTTGTAAATTGGTAAATTTTTTTTTTTTTTTTTTCTGAGACGGAGTCTTGCTGTCGCCCAGGCTGGAGTGCAGTGGTGCGCTCTAGGCTCACTGCAGGCTCCACCCACCGGGGTTCACGCCATTCTCCTGCCTCAGCCTCCCTAGTAGCTGGGACTGTAAATTGTTTTGAGTGTTAGGGGAAAAAAAAATCTGTCAAGCTGCTGGCAAATGATAGGCATTTGATAATGCTTGTGATAATACTGAAACCATACACTTCAAATTTATATATTGTACCTTGGTTCTTGCTTACTATTTTTAAAATTTCTGGATGTATGGGCCAGTTAACTTACTGGATGGAACTTGGGATAAGGTAAGATCAAGGCCTCCGCTTTCAGAGTCTGTATGTTTCATACTGGCTAAGTCTCTGAGACTCACAGTTTGAGCTCTACTAATGGAAAGTTGAGACCATTCTCATACCAATGGTGGAACTTCTGACTTTCTAGTACCTGTAAAAAACACTTTTGATGTACGTTTAAAATATTTTCATTTTGTAAATTGCTCATAAGTTCTCCAAAGTGAAGAGACTGTATATATGTCTTAATTGATAATTTGATTTGAATATATGTATACCATATGTCACTGCTAGCTTTTTTGATGCATTAAGGTTTAGAATATATAGTAGATGAAAATTATATTTATTGCTAACTAAACATATTTATAACATATATTTATATATTTACAAATATATAAATATATATTGCTTAATAATCAGTAGTACTTTCTCTGTCAATGATGTTTTTCTTTTTTCCTAACAAAAGCCAGTTATCCTTTGGTTCCTTTTTAAGAAATAAAGTTGGATTTCTGGTTTGAGCTTCAGGCTTAAGTGAATTTATAATATACAGTCCTCTTGTTTTTTTATTTGCTCTGTTTCATATGCAGGGTGGATAAAAATTACTGAACTTTTTATATTTATGTAAATTTATTTAAAATTAAATTCAAATTTACTACCATATGCCTCATGGGCTAAACATAATATAGACTATTATAATCATTTATATAAATTGGTTTTAAAAACCAGTTCAATATGTTGAATCAATATGTCATGAATTTCATATCTATATAGTTGTCATCCTAGTAAATTCCATGACATGTACTTTTACAGCATACAGATTTTAAATAAAATTGAATAGACTTTTCTAGCCTGCATTATGGAGGAACTTCTGTTATCATCCAGTCGACTGATTTAATATTAGAAAAGAACCATGATGCTTAAATGTGAACCAGCCAGGTTTTGTATATCTATCAAAACTTTTAGGATTGGGTTTTTATCTTTCAATGATATTTGCTGATTATTCTCTGTTTGCAAATTTTTAGATGATGTAGGATAACATGAAAATAAATATTTACTTCAAGGGGTTATTCAGAGAGTGCCCTTGTTCTCTTTCTGTGGGTATTTGCCAGCATATGGCTACAAATCTTTATGAAACATTAGGGTAATTACAAGACATCTTTAAACCCATATACCTGTATATTTTTTGTCAATTAATGAAGAGTAAAAGCATATCTTAATATGGTGTGCAGGGCAGATCTGTGATTTTTTTGAAATTAAAATGCATCAACATTCAGATAGTTGTGGAGCAGTAGTTTATTAGGAATACCAAATGCTGTATAGCTACATGAGTAAACATTTAAACATGAGTAAAACTTGGGCAATTTTAAAATAGAAAGAAGAGATAAAAGGAAATATTGGGAGAAAAAAACAGGCAATATATAATGTTATATGTTAATATTATATATGTTATCCTTGAGCAAAAGCCTAGAACAATAGTAATGAATTACAAAATATTAAATATGTTTCCTATTGCCAATACAGAACAAAAAGTTCCTTTTTATTCTTAAAAGATCTTCTTATGATTTAAATTTTAATTACTTAAATTCTGGTAAAAATTTCAAATAAGGGAGATTTAGTATAATCAACTTATATGTTTGTCATTGACTTTGAATCTTAAACAGTGCAATATCCTAGTTTTACTGTGAAATTATAAAAATTAGTTCTTTTATTTGTAAAATTTAATGGTTATACTACTGAATGCTTAACAAAATAATATTTAATATATAAACAAAAGCAGTTTCCACCAACTCTTTGACAGTGTTCTCTTTTGGTAACCAAACTATGTTAATGTGGTTGACCTGCAGTTAGTCTTTATGGTTATAAAGAATTAGAATAATCTATTTTTAAAGAGTAATATATACCTTTCTAGCAACCTCTCTGTCATTCATTTGCTAAATATAAATTAGTAGTGAAAATATACATATATTTTATATTCTTAGAGAATTTTTCCTAAACAATTGCCTGTTTGGGTCATTTGTTCTGAAACATTATTCCTCCTACATTCAAAAATAAATGAAAAATGTAGGAGGGTGTTCACCTTTTATGTTGCCTTTCTAAATGATTGCTAGAACATTATTATCAAAGCCTGTGATGCTCTCTGAAGAGAAGAGTTAAGAAGGAAAGCAGAATTAGTATACTCTTGTTGTTTTGATTTAGTAGGTCATGGTTTTTAATTAGTTTTGTGTAAACTGAGAATTTTATACCTGGATGCTTATTCTTGAATATCTTTTGGTCTTTTATACTTGTGTGGTTCTTACCTTGTCATATATAGGTATATTTTGTTTATTTAAAACAATTTCTAATTGTCTTCAGAAAGCATCAAAGACTGAAGACTAGGTAATTTATTTTCAATGTGTAGTATTAACTGCTGCGCTGTATATACATTTTATATTTATGTCAGGAAAGGGTTGCAGAGGGGTGCTTTAGAACCACCTTTTCAGCTCTAAATAGCTATTGTGTACATATGGTAAGGTACTGCTGCTTAACAATTAGTAACTGCTTTGATGAAACTAAATTACATGTTTAAGTTCCCATCAGGAAGTCGCTTCACATATCTGTATTAATGTATTCAAGGCTCAAGAAGGAAAGTTAATTTTCCAGCTTAAATATTTAATTCAAGCTTAAAATTTAGTCTGTAATTAGAGCTCCCAAATGGCAGGAACATGGAGTATTTGTCCATTTTAATTAGATTGTTGTTTACCTATTAATTATATATCATATCTTGTCATATAGTTTTGATGGTAACAGATGGTGCTAGGAGTTAGTAAGGGTTTGAACAAAATAAGATTCCACATGATTTATTAAGTTGCACTTTATTAGTGAGTGGTCTGCTTTAGTCGGGTTATTCTCCCAAATAAGGACTGTGAAACATTTCACTAATTTTGGTAATTATTCTTTTGTGGACTCTTAAGAAATATTGAGCATAAAAAGTCTGAGATGAGAGATGTCTATTTAGAAACAAAATGAATTACTTGAGGCATCTTTATATTTAAGGAATATGTATTACCAAATCATGTAATTGGTATGAAGTTTAGCGTATTTTGGTAGGACAATGTTAGGGAAGCAAAATTTCATTTATTGGTAAAAATGTAGGCATAGGGAATGTTTTATATATGTATACAAAATTATGATTTAGGATAGGAAAATAATAAGATGGTGATTTAATTATGTATATCAAAGACATTCCTTTCCTGACTTTTGAATTTAACAAAAAGACTAGGTTCTTTGTTTACCAAAATATTGTAAGAGCAATCTCTAGTGTCTAGTGAAGTTGAACAACAGAATTTCCATATTCAAAAAGTAAATGTCAACTAAATAGAAAGGCCTTCTAAGTTTGTTTATTCAAGATCTTATTAATTTTTCTGGTTACCTACTCAGCTTTCTAAAAGGAATAAATTTTATATATGTATATACGCATATATTTGTGAAGGGATACAGACAGTAAAACAGAGAGAGGAGAGGGAAACGGAGAAAAGGAAGGAGGGCTTAAAATTTTAGGCTTTTAGTCTTAGGTAGTTTATTTAAAATTTATTGGAATCCTTAATATCATTAGCTTTGGTTTGTGTTACTATTTATTAACTCTTAAGGTTCTTATTTTGAAATTGATGATCAGTGTTTTACAGCAAAAAGTAAACAGAGGGCCCTACTTTTATTAATTTCAAGATTTGCTCCAGAAGGGGATCCCTGAGTCTTCCTGTGTATCAGATCTTCAAAACTGTGGCCTTCTGTTACCTGTTACCTTCAGTAAGCAGCTTTGTTTTTGTTAGTTGTGTTTTGTCTTGTCTTGTTTTTGTATTTTAGTTTGTCCCTACTTACCAGTTTTTAGAAATAAAATTTGCCTCTTGGTGTCAAAACTATTAGTAGTTCTTTGTGGTGGGGTGGTATTTTAACGTAAGTGCATAATTCCACATGTTCACAGCAGACTGTTGGATGTGTAATCCACGAACTCTTAGTATGTACAAAATGCTCACATAACTGAATATATTAAGCACTTAAGCTTATCTGTGTTACAGAATTGAGATTTTTATCACTATATATTACAGTGTCTTTAAAACTGTTTGATTTGTTCAGGAAAGAGCTAAGTGATTTTTTTTCTCTACTGAATGAGGAAATTGTCACTTTAATGTGACTTTAGTTTCATGTTTTTCCTCCGTAGAATACTGAGTGCTTAAAAAGCAATCTCAAATATTGTGCTATAATGTTATAATATAGGAAGGATACTGCAGTATAGTTATAGTAATTAAAGAGACTAGTGGAGGAAAAAATTATTTTCCATTTAGAATACCTGTATCCTTAGCTTGAAAGTTTGAATTTTTGACATTTCTTCCCTTTGTGAAAATGTGGAACTATATTTCCTTTAGCAAAGTTTTTCAAATGTAACATGCACTGATTTTCAAAAAAAGAACACTAAAAGCATGTAAATTACTCTAATTTGAAAAGTTATCCTTTATAAAGGAATGAGGAGATTATTTCTTTTTGTTTAAGCAGGTGAAATATCATATACATTGGTTGTGTTGTTTTATCTGAGGCAATAAATAAATAAATAAAAGACTATTTGTTGTTGTCAACAGAAACAGCAATTGAAAATAGAAATGAGATTTTCTTTGCAGTTGATTCTTTTCAACTCCTGGCATATCACTTTGCCCCTTGGACAGACTTATTTCAACAGCCAGCCATGTGTATATTTACCTTTTCCAAAGAAAATTGTAGTACTGATTACTTTTTCTGTAATTATTATGGTCTTTCTTTTCTTAAAATGGCAATATATGAAAAATATTTAGGAAAATGTGATGATTGATGAATTAGTCTTAATACTGCTTTCAACCAACATAATCAGTTAACTGATACTCCTTAAGGGCTTTAAACATAGTACTCAAAAACTGTTACTGAATGAACAGCTAATGTGCTTTGGAGTAGTGACCATTTGGGAAAAGATGATTGTAGGATTGACCTCCTAGTGATATACAATCAGTGTTTTTAGACAGTGTCTTAAAAAAGTTAATAGGTTCCATTGAATCCAGTTCCTCAGACACATAAATTTCCCCAGAACAGGTTTTAGGAGTAATAAGTACTGGGACAATAACAACTAAATACTAATTCTTCCAAACATTAAAGAACAGAGGTTTTTTTTTTTTTTTTTTTTTTTTTTTTCTAGTAGAAAAACCTAACTTTAGAGTTCTCAACTTTCATTTTTTTCTAATATAATTGAGCAAAAGCACAACAAAAATGAATATATGATATTGATTTTTGGGCTCATTTTATTTTTTTCTTCCTTTTTTCCCACTCATGGTACTACTATGCATTGTGACAGGTTCAAAATTAAAAATAATCTGTAAGCGGGATGTTCAAATCATCATGATTTGATGTCTGGATGCTGATTTGTTTTTAACGTATAGGAAAAAATGATAGCCATTTGTCTATGCTGACTACTTAAGAGAGAGGTGAGGATTTGATGAGATCCTCAGCAGTAGTGGTGGGGCATACATAGAGCATCAACTAGCATGGTGGGTAGGATGGGTGAATGCGTATTCTAAATATATTAGAAGTTCCTTGCCTGGAACTCCTACCTCCTTTCTTCAAGAATCAGTTCAAATTTATTTCTCTCATAAAATATTTTAGCTTGTACATTCATTGTCACTTTGTACACTAATCATGTTGAATTATAATTGTTTACATGTCTGTTTTCGATTAAACCGCAGGCCCATGAAGCTTAAGGGAGGGTAGTTATTTATATTTTTGCCTTCCATGTTTTCAGCACAATGATTTTATTCATAGTAGATGTGTAACAAATGCTGGTTAAAAAATGAATAAAAGTATTTCACTTTATAGGGTATAGCTATCATGAAAGAGAATGCAGTGGATCTGTGAGGAACCATGTAAAGTTTTTCAACTTTTAGGTAATGATAAAAATATTTTTATAAGGTAATGTCTGGGGAGGTTGTTTTTTTCCTCCAATTTGCTTTTCCAGTTTAAACTGTCTTTATTTTTTGCTAATGTATAAGTACTCCATGTTTTTGCTAAAATAGTCAAACAATACAGAAATGTATGAAGTTAAAAACCACCTGTAATTCTTTCCCCAGTGATGACCATTGTTTCTTACTTGAATATGTCCTTCCAGACTCCTTTTTAAAAATATCTTTGTCTTCTCTCATTTCCTTTTTAAAATTTTGTAAGCCCTTTCTAAAGATACTGTTTTGAAATCTTAATTCTTTACTCTTCACATTGTGAATCTATAACCTTATATTATACAGAATGTACTGTGATAATTCAGACCTTAAGTTTACTCCGTTTTGAAATATATTTTTGCCTTTGCTTCTATGATATTATACCTTCCTGATTTTCCTGATTCATTGTGTTGTATTCCTCAAGATCTAGTGCTTTTCTCTTCTCACTATACCCTTCTCTTGGTAATCTAGTCTGTGTCTGTGACTTCAGTTAACCACTTTGTATGCAAGACTCCCAAGTTAACAGATCCAGCCTAGGCTATTGTTATGACCTCCAGGCCAGCATATCGAACTATCTATTTGATGTCGCTTTTCTTGGATTCCATGATGGTTCCTCAAATTTGACGAGTCTAAAATTAAATTTATTATAGTCTTCCTTTGTTCAGTCCTTCTCTGTCTAGTTTTTCCCAATTTTAGTCAAGAATATCTTTCTATCCAGTTGTGCAACCAGAAAACTCTCTCTTACTCACTATAACTAATCCATCAACAAATATCCCCTTATCATGTACGTAACTGTGATATACTTACGGATTTGTTTAGGACTTAGTTTTAATCTGTTATTCTGTGTGTCTCTCTTTACACAAACCTTATACTTTTAAGTAACAGGATTTATTATTTTTCTACATTACAGGACTATTCCCTTTATATCATTATTCTGTTAAAAATTGTAGGTATTCTCAGACAATCTACATAGACTTCAGAACCTTCCTGCCATCTTCTGTCTCACAGTCCCTTTGGAATTTTTATTAGATTTGCATTAGATGTATCGATTACTTTATAGAAAATTTATATATCCTCAATAATGAGCATTCCCATCCAGGAATATGTTGTGCATCTTGATTCACCATTTGGGTCCTTCAAACAAGTCACACATTTTTTTATATCTAGGTTTTCACAATGCACCAAGACTGTTGTTGCCCTTGTGCTGGGTTATTTTAGTTATGGTTGGTATTGGTTTGTCTGGTGTGTAGCGCAGTCCCTGGCATATCACTCACAGTAAATACTAAGTTTTGAGCAGTGTTTAGTGTATAGGGAATCTTTCTTTCTTTTTTTTTTTTAAGTCATGCAGTCTTACTCATTTTATGATTTAAACATTTTTTAATTTGATTATCTTGAATTTTTGTAGACACTATTAGATGCAAATTATAATTTTGTCTTCCTTTTAAAATTTATACTTCTAATTTCTTTTACTTGACCTATTGGGTTGGGTAAAATCTCTCTAACAATGTTGAATTAATAGGATTGGCATTAATAGCTAATATCTTTAGGTGTCTGTTTTTAATGTCAAAATCCATTTATGTTTTGCCATAATAGTTACTATTTGTGGGTTTTTTTTCACCCTAATGCTGTATGGACGAATGGAAGTTTTATATTTTGTTTGCTTAGTTTATTTTTATTTTAATTTAATTAATAAAATTTTTTTTAGAGATGGGGTCTCACTCTGTCATCCAGGCTGGAATATAGTGGCACAATCATAGCCCATTGTAGCCTCCATCTCAAGGACTTAAGGGATCCTCCCTCCTAGGCCTCCCAAGTAGCTGGGATTACAGGTATGTGCCATCATACTCTGCTAATTGAAACAAGGTTTTTTTTTAATCAAAGGTTTGCCATATTCAGTGACACATTGTTATGGTCTTTTTTCCTTTAGTTGACTTACATAATCAGTTAATAGACTTTCTAATCTTTAACTGCCCTTGCATTTTTGGAAAGATTACTTCTTGTTCATGATGTATTGTGAGATCGTTCCTCTTGTGCTCTTTTTGTCATGTTTTGGGGTTAGGATCATGCCAACATAAAATGAACTGGGACAGTTTCTTTCTTTTTGGAAATTTGTCCTTTCTTAGAACAGATTTGCCCTTTCTTATTTTTTATTTCATTTAGATCTTCAAATTTGTTGGCTTAAAGCTGTACATAATACTCCTCACCCTCCCACTCCAGTGTTTAAATAATCTGATTGAGGGCTGGTATTATATTATTTTTCTTGCTGTTACTAACAATACTTTATGTTTTTTCGCCTTCCACTTGGTCAACTTATCAAAATTTAGTCTATTTTATTGAGCTTGCAAAGAAGGAAAGAACTAGCTTGTTTGCTTCTCTGTCTGCTAATTTATTTGGTTTATTTTGTTTTTATAATCTTAAGATAAGTGCTGGCTCATTTATTTGTTATATTTTCTTTTGTTTTACATTTAACAGAGTGTTAATCTATGATTTTTTTGCTCTTACTAGAGCTTTGATTGAACCCTCTTAAGTTTTTACATATATATGTAAAAAAGCGTATCATATGTATGATATGTGTATGAAATTAATTTGCTTTAATTAGCTTTTAACCTTTTCATTATAACATAGATCACAGATACAGGAAACCATTCAAAACGAATATATGTCTTCGTGAATTATTTTAAGGTAAACATGCTTGTAATTATTACTTAGGTCAAGAAATAGAACTTTGCCAGCCACTGCAGAAGCTCTTCCATGTGTTCTATGCCAATCACAGCCCTCTTTTTCCCTCCAAAAGTAACTTCTGACTTTCAGAATAATTTATTTCTGTTTCTTTATGGTTTTGTCACTTAGGTGTGCGTCTCTACACACTATAGTTTAGTGTTGTTCATGTTCATTTCAAAAAACTATTTTTCTTTTCTGTTCTTTTTTTTTTTTTTTTTTTTTGAGATGGAGTCTTGCTCTGTTGCCCAGGCTGGAGTGCAGTGTATAATCTCTGCTCACTGCAACCTCTGCCTCCCGGGTTCAAGCGATTCTCCTACCTCAGCCTCCCTAGTAGCTGGGATTACAGACGCGGGCCACCACACCCTGCTAATTTTTGTATGTTTAGTAGAGATGGGATTTCACCATGTTGGCCAGGCTGGTCTTGAACTCCTGACCTCATGATCTGCTTGCCTCAGCCTCCCAAAGTGCTGGGATTACAGGTGTGAGCCACTGTGCCCATCCCCCCCCCTTTTTTTTTTTAAAGACAAGGTTTTACTCTGTTGCCCAGGTTGGCGTGCAGTGGCATAATCATAGCTCACTGCAGCCTTGAACTCCTGGGCTCAAGTGATCCTCCTGCCTAAGCCTCCTGACTAGCTAGGACTACAGATGCATACCACTATGGCTGGCTAATTTTTAGATTTTTTTAGAGACAGGGTGTCTCACTTCGTTGCCCAGGCTAGTCTTGAACTCCTGGCTTCAAGTGATCCTCCCGACTTGTCCTTCCAAAGTGACAGGATTACAGGGGTGAGCCACTGAGTCTGGACTATATTTGCCTTTGAAGACTTTCTTAAACAATAGGTTTTCCCGCCAGCCCTTTCTTTTCTTTATATGTTATTCACTGAAGTACCTGAGTTGTTTGACCTGCTGAGTTCTTTGTAGTCTGGATTTTGTTGGTCTTATATTCATGGTGAAGTTAAACATTTTGTTCTATATTTTTTTCTAAGTTGGCAGGTAGAGTCAGAGTTTGATTGCATTTAAACTTAATCCCTTAGATAGGACTATAGGTGCCATTGTATTTTCTCATCTGGAGGCACATAGTATCTTTTTAAAATTTTAAATGTTGGCAGGTATTGATTCTCAAAGCCTGCATCCATTAACTCATCATGTCATATGTTGTATAGTGTTTTTGTTATATAAAGGTAACTAGAAATCTGTTTCAATTTGATTATCTAATAAGGACTTTTTTATCATTAAAAAAATTTTAGATTTGGCGGTGGCTCACGCCTGTAATCCAAGCACTTTGGGAGGCTGAGATGGGCGTATCATGAGGTCAGGAGTTCGAGACCAGCCTGGCCAATATAGTGAAACCCCATCTCTATTAAAAATACAAAAAATTAGCTGGGCATGGTGGCGGGCACCTGTAATCCTAGCTACTCGGGAGGCTGAGGCAGGAGAATCGCTTGAACCCAGGAGGCGGAGGTTGCAGTGAGCCGAGATCGCGCCATTGCACTCCAGCCAGGGCAACAGTGCAAGACTCCATCTCAAAAAAAAAAAAAAAAAAAAAATTCTAGATTTGTATTGTGGTCAGTGAATGTGAATTCCACATTCTCACAATGTATGAACATGATCTTTATCTCCTCTTACATAGAAAAATTTGCAAATGTCCTATGGCATTTGTAAAGATTATCTTATTTTGCTTGTCATTTAAATGTTTTAGGCCGGGCTTAGTGGCTCATGCCTGTAATACCAGCATTTTGGTGGGAGGCCAAGGTGGGCAGATCACTTGAGGTCAGGAGTTTGAGACCACCCTGGCCAACATGGTGAAACCCCATCTCTACCAAAAATACAAAAAATTAGCTGGGTGTGGTGGCCATGCCTGTAATCCCAGCTACTTGGGAGACTGAGGCAGGAGAATCGCTTGAACCTGGGAGGCAGAGGTTGCAGGGAACCGAGATGCTACTGCACTCCAGCCTGGGCAACAGAGTGGGACATTCTCTTAAAAAAAAAGTTTTATATTTATATAGCTATTAAAAATGAAGTCTTATTTATTTATTTATTTGTTTATTTATTTATTCATTTATGAGAAAGAGAATAGGAAATAGACCTAAAATATTTAGGAAGTTGATGTGGAAAATATGGGGAATGAAAGATCTAGTCTCTATTTTGTGATTGAAGGCTGAGAGTGTGATTAAACATATGATTCAGAACACGGGTTGATAAAATCTGGCCCATGAGCCAAATCTGGTCTGGCATCCGTTTTTGTACAACCTACAAACCAAGAATGGTTTTATGTTTTTAAACAGTTTAAAAAATTCAAGGTAGGAATGCTATTTCTTGACTTATGAACATTATATGAAATTCACAGTTGTGTCCATAAATAAAGTGTTATTGTAACACAGCCATGCTTATTAGTTTACAGTAAAGTTAAGTAGTTGCAACAGGTACCGGATGGCCCACAGAGCCTAAAGTATTTACTATATCTAGTTCTTTTTCCGAATAATGTTGCCAATACCTAGCTGAGAACAACCCCTTTTTCCTCATCTTTCTCACTCCCATTTAATCTGTTATTTACAATAAATAATTTCTTGTGGGAGAACCTTTTGAAAAATATTCCCATATATAACTGTATGAATTCAACCTGTTCATGACTATTAGTTTTTGATCACATTGAAATTCATTATTTTTTTGGCCTTTTTAATTATTTTATTATTTATTATTATTGGATACTTTTAAAATAGAAGTCCATTTTATATTGACTATGTTATTAAATCAGTGGCTTTTCCTAAATGATTTTTAGATAGTATTGCCAATTATTACTATTAAATCGTAATTTAAGGTGATAATTTTATATTGTATAGTTGGTTACATTTGTGTTTTCCCTAAAGATTTCCTTATTTATATAAACTCACATTGCACCTTAAGTAAACAAATTGTTGAAGTCATTCAGAGAGCAAATCCTCTCAGGTTTTGGGATAGGATTGTGATTTTATTAAGGATTAAATTTTAGAGTTGACTTTCTTTTCTTATAATGTCATAGTTTATTGTTGTTTTTAGGAGCTATAAAATAGAATTATAGTAGAACAAGGGTTCTTGAAAAAGTACTCTGGTAATAAGTATATGGGTAGAGAGAAGAACTTGGTTGTTGTAAACCATGCATATGGGTTACTCTAATCTGCAAGAGATAGGTTTTGCATCATGAAAATTTCTAATGTTTTCATAACGTGATTGTGCTGGGTAATCAGAAAGCCAGGATTGACTCATTCTTAGAAATTCAATATACCCCTGTTTTGTTTTGGTGTGTAGCTGTGTCTTTCTGTGTGTCTGTATCCTGATGGTTTTACTAAAATTTCTGATATTTGTGTCCTGATAAATTTTAAAATGTTAATTTTTAACATTAAAAAAAAATCTTCCTATGGCTGTTGCTTGGTTCAGATACAAAGAACAAAAATTAGTTGGGCATGGTTGCATGTGTCTGTGGTCCCAGCCATTAGGGAAGGTGAGGTGGGAGGATCACTTGAGCATGGGAGGTTGAGGCAGCAGTGAGCAGTGACTATGCCACTACACTCCAGCTTGGGTGACAGAGTGAGACCCTGTCTCAAAAACAACAATAACAACAACAACAACAAAACAAACAAAACAAAGAATGCCAGAAGGTAGACCACAAATGGAAGTTTCAATGAAAGCAAGCAAAATGTTTTTCCATTTTAATGCTTGTTAGCAGCAAATTGCATTGTTAAACTTTATATTTTTATTTGGAAGAGTGATGTATTGGCACACAAACTTCTTATCCTCAACAACATACATCCGAATGGAATGTTAATTTATGTAAGCTATTGTGTGGCAAAGTAGTTCTGAGAAAAGGGAGCCTATCACTCTTGTTTTTTTTTTCTCCCATAGGAGAAAGGCCATATGAAGCCAAAGGTTTCATAGCTATCTTGTTTCTAAAACTGTTCATGGAAAATTTCTTAATTTTTATTATGATCAATTATTGATGTATAAATATCTGGTTCTGTTTACCAACAAATACTTAGAATTGATACCGGCTCTTTGAGCAATCAGTTAAACATTTGTCAGCACTAATATGATTTTCATTCATGTTAAGCAGTTGTTTTTATTTTTTATTTTTATTTTGTGTTGAGGGAGGAAGGTGCTTTAGGCTGTGTGACATGAATTTTGTAGCAATATAAAAATGTAAATTTGCTTTGGCTTTTCCCTACTCTGACTTTTCCTACATGTGTGTTTACCAGTGTCTTAAATGAGTTTCTTCTACTTCTTTATCCTTTTATTTCTATTTGTATGTGTAAAAACAGAAGAAGTGGTGAGTATAGTTCACTTCTGTATGTAAATTATTGTTCTAAGGCAGTTAACAATGGTAACTTCATGCCCTTAAGGGTTCTGTAGTGTATAACAATCATTTATGGAAAGTTTTCTTAAGTAAATTGTTAATAAAAATAATTACATTATCAAAATTTGAAAATGAGTTACCTTTTTGATAAATTAGAGCTAATTTAAGATTATCTTTTAAAAATGTCACTCATGATCAGTTGCATTCTATTAAGCTTTCAGGGATGAGACAGAAAGGTATGCAACAAGACATGCCAAAATCAAACCTTATGCTCTTGGAGATTATTCCGATATTAGCTTGTAAGATGGCATCGAGAGGAGAAACCAAAGGTGTAGAGGCAGGCTTAGTAGTTATTGTAATGTCTGTGATAAGCAATGAGGAGAGCCTAAATTGAATAATGACTAGTCACGAAAAGGTGAAGATGACGATGAAAATACAGGAAATGGAAATGAATTTTAAACGAATAGAAATTTCTTTTTTTTTTTTTGAATTTTCAACAAAACATGTTTGATTCTTATTTATGCAAAATATAGAAACAGTATATTCTTTTGTCTTTTTTGTATTTAAAAATGGTATTATTCTGTACATATTATTTCGTATCTTGCTTCTTCAATGAATATTTTGGAGTAAAAACGCAGAACGTGCATGGAAAATGTTCATTTTATCATGGTAATCACCTTGGGAATGGGAGAAGAAGGTGCCACAGTTTCAGCTGTGTCTGTCATGTTTTGTTTCTTATTTTTTCTTAAAAAAAATTTTTTTTTTATTATACTTTAGGTTTTAGGGTACATGTGCACAATGTGCAGGTTTGTTACATATGTATCCATGTGCCACGTTGATTTCCTGCACCCATTAACTCATCATTTAGCACCAGGTATATCTCCTAATGCTGTCCCTCCCCCCTCCCCCAACCCCACAACAGTCCCCGGAGTGTGATGTTCCCCTTCCTGTGTCCATGAGTTCTTATTGTTCAATTCCCACCTATGAGTGAGAACATGCAGTGTTTGGTGGCACATATACACCATGGAATGCTATGCAGCCATAAAAAAATGATGAGTTCATGTCCTTTGTAGGGACATGGATGAAACTGGAAAACATCATTCTCAGTGAACTATCGCAAGGACGAATAGAAATTTCTTATTTTTTTGTAGGCTTAAAAACAAACTAGGCTAAGCACGGTGGTTCATGCCTGTAATCCCAGCACTTTGGGATGCCAAGGCGGATGGATCACCTGAGGTCAAGAGTTCAAGACCAGCTTGGCCAACATGGTGAAACCCTGTCTCTACTAAAAATACAAAAAAATTAGCCGGGTGTGGTGGTGCATACCTGTAGTCCCAGCTACTTGGGACACTGAGGCAGGAGAATGGCTTAAACCTGGGAGGCAGAAGTTGCAGGGAGCTGAGATTGCACCACTGCCTGGGTCACAGAGCGAGACCTTGTCTCAAAAAAAAACCAAACTACTAAATATCAGCAATTTCAATGGTTAGATATGTAAACCAAAGATAAAATTCTAAGCCCCCCAATCAACTGAATGGATCCTCTTGTTGTCCAAGGGGATTCCAAAGAACCCCGAAAAACTTGCTCAGGCCATGACAGGAATGGAAAGATCTGTCATGGCTTGTTTGTACTCTTCTTGCTTTGGAGTTCAGGCACAAAACTGAGCAGCATGAACATTAAAATAGAGTTTGTAAGACTGACAAAGAGACTTTTTATAGCACTAAGATAACAAATACCACCTGATTGTAGTATAGCATCACATGACAGATAGCAGGCCCTGTAAGAAATCAAAGTATTTTACCCCGTATTTAACATATTTTGAAATGGCCCTTCAGGTTTATCTCTTGTGGGAGAAGTTTACATTCTGAATAGAATCCCATTCCCATTCCCATTCCCTTCCCAGCTGTCTTTCTGATCCTGAAGAGATTAGCTGGGAGTCCAGTACCTTCTAAAGATTTAATAGGAAACAGTTGCCATCTATTGCCTCTGAAGGTGACCACTTAACTCTTTCAACTAATTGCCAACCAGAAAATCTTTGAATCCACTTATGACCTGGAAGCCCCCTTGCTTTGAGATGCCCCGCCTTTCTGGACAGAACCAGTGTATACCTCACATATATTGATTCATGTCTTATGTATCCCTAAAACTTAGAAAATAAAGCTATAACCCAGCCACCTTGGGAACATGTTCTTAGGACCTCTTGAGGCTGTGCCACGTGTCATGTTCCTTAACTTTGGCAAAATAAACTTCTAAATTGATTGAGAGTTGTCTCAGATACGTTTTGGTTTAGAGTTAATAAATTCATTGTCAACTTGCATTAGAAAAAAAAAGCACAAGCCCTGGCGCAATGGCTCACGCCTGTAATCCCAGCACTTTGGGAGGCCTAAGAGGGCGGATCACAAGGTCAGGAGATCGAGACCATCCTGGCCAACATGGTGAAACCCCGTCTCTTCTAAAAATACAAAAATTAGCTGGGCGTGGTGGCGTGTGCCTGTAATCCCAGCTACTTGGGAGGCTGAGGTGGGAGAATCGCTTGAACCTGGGAGGTGGAGGTGGCAGTGAGCCAAGATCACGCCACTGCACTCCAGCCTGGTGACAGAGTGAGACTCTGTCTCCAAAAAAAAGAAAAAAAAAAAAAAAAAAAGAAAAGCACAGATATTAAATATATGAAAAGAAGAGATAATGGAAGGGCTTTATGAATTACAAGGAAACTGTCAGTGACACAAGCATGGAAAGATTTTAGGGAGAAAGTAGATGTGGTTTTTAATACCCAAATTCTACATGCCTTTTAGGATCCAGGCCAAATCCCATTTGTGTAAAGCTTTTACTCAGTACCCAAGTGCACAAAAGTGCTCCATGATGGAGGAGAATAAAGAATGTATGTATATTCGTCAGTAACCTTTGTTGGTTTTCTAGAACATGTTCCTGAGCATAACATAACAAAAGAATGATAGGAAAGGAAAGTTGTATCCCTGTGCTTCACCTCAACCAGGGTATGTCCAAACTAAGCCTCTTAGATAAAACTTCCTGCCTACAGTAGTGTTTTCTTTTGCCATTTCACTATCCTTTGAGGACATATACCAGCTCCACCCCAGGACAGCTTCCCCACTGGTTTCATTAGCCATGAGCAGCCGTTAGAGCTCTGACTAGTCTCCCACATTACTCCTCTGTGAGTTGTGTTAATTTCTTTGAAAGATTATTTTCAAAAGATGTTTCGGGTGAGTTCCTTTAAAAGAATGGATTAGTGAAATGGTAAGTAATGGGCTTGGTTACTGGCTTTTTGTATTGACTGATAGCCTCTTCACGGTGACCTCAAGCTGTTATGTACATTTTAGGTTATTTGATGCAGACTTTTCTCACTGAATATGTTACGCTGCTATAGAATAGGGATTCTATCTTATATGTCCTTGTATTCCTTAATTTAGGAGACGGATGAGGTGAAAGTTGACTGTAAAAATAGTACATGCCATACAAACAGAAGATACTACATCCTTAAACTGACATAGTAGGCTGAATGTTTAGGGAATAGATGTTGACAGGATTTAAAAGAGGGAAGGAGCACTTGTCCATAGAAAATTCAGCCAGTTCCCTATTGGTAAATACTTGGATTGTTGTCAACATTTAGCTTCTGTAAACAGTATTGTAATGAATAACCTTATATAGGTCCTCAGTCTCTTATCTGAACCCATAAGGGGACTAAATGTTTTTGTATTCATAATTTTCTGGATTTTAGAATTGTTGACATGATACATGTTCTAAAATTACAGAATACTTCCAGTGGAGGCAGCACTCAGTAAACAAGTAAAGTTACTATTTCTGATGGAAAATGTGTGATTATTCACACTGTTGGTTAAATAAAGACCATAAATAGCTTTATATCAATTCAAGTCAAATTTTGTTGCAAAAACGACTTTGTGTCAAAGTTAGGATATTGCTTGTGGTTTTTGGAGATTTGGGACATGTATATATATATATGCTGTTAGACTTGCAGGAATAATTTCCAGTTTGGATTTTCTGGATCAAGAGAAAATACGTTTGTAGTTTTGTTAAATAGTACCAATCCCCCTCCCTTGGTGTTGTACCATTTCCCACTTTTTTCAGCAATGTGTGGAGGAAAAGCTGGTCTTTCCCAGTCTTGCTAGTAATGTGTGTTGCCAGACTTTTGGATTTTTGCCAGTGTAATAAGTAAAAAATAGAATCTCATTGTAGTTTTACAAGGAACATTTTAAAAGATAAGAATTGCAGTTCTTATGGCTTTGGCTAAGGACTTTGTGTATTGACTGATAACCTCTTTGCAGTGACTATGGAGAGTTCCTTAAATAGCAGCAGGGACACATGACACCGTTCCCTCTCTTTCTTACCCATCTCTCTTTTGCCTCAAATATGGTGCACCAAGTATATTTGTGCTTAGTCTGTTAATCTAATAAAGAGTGAACACCTATCATGTAGTCAATTTTGTATTTTTCACTGAGTTTGTATAATGACAGTATATTTTCTGTCTCCCAGGCAAGATTTCAGGCTAAAACATTAATAGTAAACAAAAACACTGATAAATGCAAAATATTCATGTTACATGTTAGGATATACTATTTCTCTAGCCCTAGAACTCTGGATTTATTCTAAAGCTCAGTTCTGCCTTTGGGCCTCTGTATTACCTGTTTTTTCTCACTGGAATAAATAACCTTCATCCAAACTCCCATGACACACTCCTTTTTTGTCACTCAACTCTGTTTAAATGTCACCTCTTCAGATACCTGAATACCCAGTCTAAAATAGACCCCATTCTCTCTCCATCTCATCAACTTTTTAAAATTTTTATCATAGCTATTAGTACCATCACCTGGTGTTTTTATATTTGTGTATTTTCTGTCTCCCACCAGTAGCATTTAAGCTCTATTTGGTCAGAGTCTAGTGTCTTATTTAGTACTATGTCCTAGGGCCTAGAGTAGTGCCAGGCATGTGTTCCATTTTTAGTAATTGCTCTTGGAATGAATGTCTTCTTTCATGATTTGCCTTTCTGCTTACTTCAACCTCCAGAATGTTCTTCCCCTCAACCTGGTCTAGTCAACTCCTATACATCCTTCAGTGTGCTGTTTGATTTAGGAAAATCATTTATACAATTTATTCAGAAACTAATAATTATTTTGATTTTCCTTTGAAATGTTTCCAAAATTCTGTACTTGAATTATGATTTTGAAGCATAAGGTCTCTAACAGGAGGGAGCTTTGTCCAGCCATGTTAGTTCCTTTGCTTTATAAAGCTTACTTCTTTGATACTTCAGTGATTGTTATTACCTTTTTTTTTCCCCTCTTAAGGTCATAGGTCCTTGTGTTAATCATCTGGAAGGACTGATGTT